>NC_090077.1:4125215-4178876 GCF_038355195.1 Osmerus mordax | reverse complement strand
AATAAACCATTAATACAGGAATGCTTGGTAATTAATTTCCTGTAATTGCCCCACCGGGATTGGTGTCAGTAACACCCACTCCTTGTAAATGTCTTCTATTAGCTTTAGCACGGTTCTTAGTGGGCCTCTCTGTGATATCAGTGTGAGGGATGAGAGAAGGGAGGGATGAGGCGAGGGAGGCTATGAGACGAGGGAGGGATGAGATGAGGGGAAGAGGTGGGAGTCTGCCCATGCTAGACAGAAGGATTTAGTTTACACCAAGGTTAACCAAACAGCCCCGCATCTGAAACTGTCAGGAAGAGTTAAAACATGCACTGTAACAAGCTACATGATTGGATGCAGACAGACGTGTATTTGACATGTATTTTGTGTGTTATCAGTTCAGATAGCCCATAATGTAACTAGCAAATACTCGCAAGCCTAATCCTCAGCTTAAAGCACTGGCGGTTGCAATAACGCATCTTTCTGAACATAGCCTGTCCCCTCCAAAAAGCGACTTTACTTGTAATAGCCATGCCAGACTGTTGTACAGATCTCATTTGTGGTTTCCAGGGGAGGTCCGGGACGAGGCTGAACTGCCTTTCTCGGGCTAAGCTCCTTATGTTCACTTGTGCATATTGGAGGATTTGTGCCAGTGAACCCCCGGCAGCCCAGGTAAAGAAGTCCCACTCCACTGGCTGAGTAAACAGAGGATATGAGCAGCATTTTGCCTCGGAGACAAACCCATCGAGGGGGCTCCCAGCTTTTACCCCTGCCCCTTCAGACCTGGGGAGAGGCCATCAACACCCCTCTCCTCCTCCCTGCCCCAGTCTGATCCAGGAGAGCTCTCGGAAAAAGCTTTACACCCCCCCCCCCCCAGACCCAGCCCAGCCCACCCCGCCCCCGTCCCGTCCCCCAACCCCACCCCCCTCGCGCCCTCGTTACGAGCCGGAATGTCGGTTTCCTGCGGCGCCGGGGCAAGGTGGCGGAGCGCAGGCTGGTAAGTGTGTCACCCCGGCTGTGGTCGGGGCGGACTGGCACGGCGGGGGAGCCCCCCCTCCGCCCCCCTCCTTCCCCCCCACTCCTGAAACCAGGGCATGCCCCCAGTGAACACCAGAATAGGCAGCTGCCACCAGCGGCAGTCGGAGGAGCGCGGGCTCGACCCAGGAAGGGGCCTGGCTTAAAAACGAAACACTGAGACATCGATGTAACCCAAAAAAACACAGCTCGGTGAGCCACGAGCACTGGTGGTGGGCGGGTGCCCTTATTTCCCCAATCCGAGATGAGGCAGTGATGTCAGGAGGGAGGGCAAGAGGGAGGGATGGATGGAGGGAAGCGGCTACGCTGCCTGCTAGATGACAGACAGATCATTCCCCGGGGTCAGTCACCGCGGGGAACAGGAAGGATGCTGCGTCAAGCGTCTCCTCAAGACCTTTTTTTTCTCTTTTTCGTGCCTGTGATGGTTAAAACACACATGGTCACATACGCATACAAACACACGCACTCGCGCGTGACACACACATGCACTGGAAAACGCCAGGACATTTCCAGATGTCTCACCTCCACCGTGGACATTTTTGACATAGTGTATTCCTTTTAGTCGGACGTAGCTCGTCGTCTGAAAACGTTTTGGGTGCTGACCTCACTGTCACCACCAAAGCTTCACGAGGTAGAACAAGTCCAGGAAATGAATGTGAGGTCTTCTCCACTTGGGAAAATAAGCTTCAAGACGGTCCGTACAAAACCCATGTGATGACTTTGAAGATTCTGGCTCATGGCCATGTGGAGGTTTACAGCTGTGCAACAACCATGAAGACATCTGTTGGCCTGGACAAAGCAGACAGCATTTCACGGGTGCTGATGCTAGCTACACCTTGGCCTTTAGTCCATGTTATTGTAACAATGGTACAGACCAGGACAATCATTGTTTATGCCTGTGGGCGCTGGAAGTGGTCTGTGCCAGAAAAATTGAGAAACCTTAAGTGGAACCAGAGTTATCAGAGACAAGTTCAGTCTCCAGCATGTCTTAGATGGGGCTTTTGCGGACCAGGAAAAGAAAGAAAAAAAAAGGTTCTTGAATCACGGCTTTGTTCATGTTTCGTTGGCGCTCCTGGGAATTTGACGGTCAAACAAAGGCTTGTATTTGTGGTTTACGAGAGGTTTTCAGGCCCCATATGGCAAATTCATTGTAAATACTTTCCTTTGGAGCCACACCTAAATCCAAAGAAGCGTTTAATGATGGCTCAGGACCCCCAGATACAAACAGATATATACAAATGATGATACAAAACAGATCCCCCTCACCGATAAAGGGAGGATCCATGCAAGATGCGTCCTGCTGGGTGTCTAACCCTCCATCTTTGAACGCCAGCTCTCTGTCAGGACCCGGGGTTCAGACACGAGGAGCTGGATCGATGCTGGCGCTGTGGAGTGGCAGATCTCTACCAAAGTGACTTGCACCCCTCGTGTCATTCTCAGGATAACCAGAGAGACTTGACTGTCGACAGGTCTACATGCGTACTGGTTCCACTATCCACAGTGGGGTTAGCTAGGAAAAGAGTGTTTGGATAAGTAGAGTACAAATGCAAAAGAAAAAAAGGGTTTCTAACGAAGTCTTAGGTCCGCATCTGTGACCTCCAGTCCATCTTTTTTCTCTTTGAAAAATTCTAATACATACAGTATGAACCTTCCTGTCTCATCTGAGATGGAGGGGGGGGGGGGGGGGAACGGCATAAGGCGGAAACCGAGATAAGAGAGCGAGAGCGATGGAGAGAGGGGAAGATGAGAGATCTCTAAGCCATGTTTAGACGGCGGGGTAGGGCACTGTCATGGCTGTGTGTCTGAAAGGGGTTCCAGCCTTTGGCTCCCAGTGCATTTTAACACACCATAAATCACTCTCCCGCAGCCGCGGCCCTGCATTACGTGAATGATATATTTTATTTACACTACAGAGGAAAACACACATGGTCCTTATTAATCATCTCCCACCTTTAATAATGATTCAACTTCTAGTCATTCATCACCACTTCCAAATCCATGCCTGCAGAGAAAGCCGAGAGGAAAGTAGGAAGAGGAGGAGAAAACAAACCCGGCCGGCTAACAAGCAGGCTATTTCAGACTATAAACTGTAGCGTAACGCACACCACAGAATGCTGAGTGTCACATTCTTAAAACATTAGGCCATTGACTGTAATATGTTGCATGGTTGAATTTTAGCTGAGGGAGTGTGGCAGTGGAGGGGAGGTTGGGGGGGAGGGAGGGGTTGAGCTATTTAGTTTGTCACTCTTTGAGAGTCAAATACCTCGATGACATGAGAACTTTTCTGCACTTTGACATGTTTGTACAAGCTAGCCTCAATGCCATTAGTCACTCTGGCTTGTCTCTTTCAGAAGTCTCTGTTAATGATGGAGTAGAGACATGACCACAGATCTCTTTCAAAGAGAAAAGGGTGACATACAAATCTGCTACAACTGGCCAATGTTGTAGCATTACCATCAAAAACCTGTCAAAACCTGCGGTTAATTCAACTCTTCTTTCACCAACGCAAAGACTGGATGTGTACATTCATCCATAGATGTTCACGATTATGAATAGTCTTCCCGTTTGTACTTTAAATAGATTTCATCCTGTCAGTTCCTAAGAAGAAGTTAGACCGAGTAGGGATGCCTCAGAACCATTCCACACGTTCGGAATGATTTAGAAACCGATCTGTCTTTACAGCAGTCCCTGAAAGTTATATCTCACAGTGTACAGAGTGTCTGGAACACCTCCAAGTCACACAAGAGAGTGCGAGGAAGAAGAAAAAGAAGAAGAAAGAATGTGTGGAGCACACACTTGCGGGGTCTGATCTCCATGTGGGAAAGTGAATGGGACAGTGAGACAATGGATGCTGGGAGGCGACTGGAGCCAAATGCCTGTACTGCCTGTTTAGCCAGTCACAGGCTAAAGCCCCAGTCACATGACCTCCGGTGGTGACCATTGGCGGTGTATTGATGGGCTTGTTGGCATGGTGTAAATCTGGGGGGGGGGGGGTGGGGGGCAGAACAAAGGTAGACAGCATCACAACCTCAGAGTCCAGTGAGATAGATTGCCCACTTAATTGCATCCTTGCCACCAGTGAGGAGACAAAAGAGGGACCATCGTGGCGACTGACACCAACAGCTTGCGATCCTCCCTTTGCCTTTTCGAAAGCATTCTCCCGCGATTTAAGCCCACGTAATGGCCGACAGATTGTTGTCTGAATGTGTGTGGGTTTCACCCCCCCCCCCCCCCCATCACGAGTCACATACAAACGTGAGATCTGTTTTAAGACCCCACTTATTTTATTTTTTTTACAGTTTTTCTCTTTCTGTCTGGCAATTCCGCTCCATTAAATATTGACTGTTGCACCTGGATATGGAACCCTGGTCTCCAAGATGCCAACACAAATGTCTACCATTTGACCATGATGACTTTTTGTTTTACTGTAGCTTTAAATCTACTCTACGGTTGTGGGTTCCGAACCATTTCTCCCAGACTTGTAGTTGCTTTGTCTACGTCAACATCTTGTAAAGATGTAAAAAAAAAAAATAATAATATTCAGAGGGAGAATAAAGTGTAAAATAATTGAAAAGGAGAAAATAGTGGGTTTTTGATTATGTTGTGGATGTACTGTGTCATACAGTAATGGCTTAGATCTTCTCAACGGTGGAGCCATGCTTGTGCTTAATGAACCGAGAAAAAAGGTCGTTACGAAACAGTAATATCAATTTTTTGGAGAGTGCTATAGCTATCATAAAGTGAGCTGAAAGTAATAGAAACAAGATTTAAGGCAGGTTCTGCTAATGTGTGCAAAGGAGGTTAACTGGTGTGTTTAGTAACAAGCAAAGGCTGCTCCTCACACTAAAGGTGGCAGGCTCTTTTACTGTCTACCGTGAGAATAGCTGCAGTTTGACAGTGGCTGTATAACATCAATAAACATCTTTTATGGACTAGCATAAATGGAATAGTAGGTGCAACAATTTCGGTTGATTTGTCCTACTGTACAAGGTTGGGGAATAACATCATATTTTCTTGGGTAAAAGAGAAAACATTTGGTTTGCCAAAATGGCACTTACAACAATAAATGTGGCGGATACCACCTGATGCAACTGGCATTGTCTTCTACATGACAAACTAGCTAATACTTGTTCCTATATAGCTATGCTTTCCTTTCAAACTAAATCTCACCCCCACCAACCACTGATGGGCTCAATAAATAACCATTAACAAATTCTTGCTCTCCTCTCCCCCTTTCTTTGAATCTTCTGACATTTCCCTCCCTTCCCAGACCAATGATATATCGAAATCTGTGAGCCTGTAATCCTATTAATAAAACTCTTGTCCGTGTTACATTTATTTTCCTTATAATCGCCTTTCTCTGAGTTCCCGTCTCTCTCTTTCTCTCACACTCTCTCTCTCCCTGTCTCTCTCTCTCTCTCCCTCCCTCTCTCTCCCTCTCCCTGTCTCTGTCTCTCTCTCACCCCCCTGTCCCTTGGCTGACCCCTCTGAACATTTCCCCCTTGCGAGGCTGAGAGAAATTCAGATTGATACCAAATATAATGGCCATTGTGGGGCTTCATAACAAGCGGCTTGATGGTGTGATCAAGGGCCGATGAGGCTGACTGGCCATGCCAGCCATCTTCACTAGCGGAGGCAGGGCCTCACGCGGGGCGCTGCGGTAGGGGGTCCTACACTACACTGCCTACTGACAACCCACCATACTTGACCTCTCTGTTATTGTGCTGCCTCCATGTTTAATTGCTGCCGGTGCTGGAATGAATAATAAAAAAGAAAAAAAAATCTGTCTGAACTGGAGACATTTTGGGAACAACTGGTCCAGCACTTGAAAGGTTCGTCATTCATACTTTACTATACATATTAATTCTCATGTTTCATGACAAGGCAATCCTTGTATTGGTAGTCACTCCTAAATGTAACTGAAGGGTGTTTCCTCAAATTCCCCCATGCAATGGTGGCAGGCCAGCGAGCTGTGTTTGTCCTGGTGTCTGGCAGGGGTGTCTCAGGAGATGGTGGCTGATGGCTCTACACGGGCATAATCCTGACAGAAATCCTTGTCATACACGCCTCAGTAATGGTTTATGGCTCGGACCATGAGCACACACACACCATCCTTATGGCAACAAGGCAGCACCAATCCACAGACACCACATCTCTAAACCTATCAGTTCCACAGCCAAATCCAAATGAATCAATCCCAGAGAAGGAGGAAGCCCAGGACAGTTTGCCATCCCCCCAAACAGAGAGGAGAGGATCTTGCACATCCCGCCGTGAAACCACCCCAAAATCATTCATTGTCATATGTTTATTAGCTTTAACCTATGAGAAAAGGACATTAGCCAATGTACAGTATGAGATGACCAATTGGCTTTCTGGAATGAGAGAAGTCTGGTTCTACTAAGCCCCCTAAAGGATGATGAGGGGATTCCAGAGGGAAGGAGAGGATCATCACAGCAAAAAGAATGATTCAAAGATGCTACTATGTTTCAGAACAATCACACTGAAGGTAAGAGAATACCTTTCTGCTAGATTTTTTCCCCCCACAATGCAGAGGAATCAAAATGAAGATCAATTCAAAGTATACAGTAACTTCTTTTTTTTAACTCTGGAACTTGTATGTTGTTGAAACGCAATGAATCACCTACGGTAGGCTATGTGCTGCTAAAAATATCAATCATGAAATGAACCCACCTGAGATTTGAGGAATGTGTCCGAAGGACCAAATACAGGACTTGAACAGTTGACGACATGTTCAGCCCTTTAATAATACACCTAAACAACGATCATGTTTATTTTCACTTATCAAAAGCAAAGAGGGACCCCGTTCCCAGAGGGTGTGTAAACCACAAACGCACACGGGCAGCGGACACGTCGCTACATTTATTTTCATATTTCAAAGAGCCCAGGAATTACACAAATTGAAGGAAACATTCCGACTTGTTAAATTCTCCAGCGGGCCCAAGGTTGGAGATTTGTCAGCGAGCTCGCCGGACAATAAAAGTGAGGCATTGACGGAGTAAGTGAAAAGTTTAATGTGGCTCTCGCTCGGGCGCATAATGCGTCGTGACCGATGAAACATTTCCCATGGTTCACACGGCTTTCTGTCAGCGCTGATGTAAAAGCCCTGGAGGCAGGGACCCGGGCCTGGCCTTTTAAACTGGCGCCTCACACTGCTCATTTGGTCTGCCACAGAATGGAGGGAGGGGACGAGGGAGGGAGGGAGAGAGAGAGAGAGAGAGTGAGAGAGAGGAGGAGAGGAGGAGGAGAGAGAGACAGAGAGGAGAGAGAGAGAGAGAGAGAGAGAGAGAGAGAGAGAGAGGGGAGGTGAGAGGGAGAGAAGAGGGGAGGTGAGAGGGAGAGGGAGAGGGAGAGAAAGAAAGAAAGGAGAGAGGGAGAAAGAGTGAGAGAGATGGAAGGGTGTGAGCATCCTAAAAATGAAGTTATAATCCTGAGATTCATTCCCTTGATGATTTGGGGGAAAAAAAAGTCACTGCATGGCCACACACAGTATTGTATGTTATACCTTAGTTTCTAAAAATCTCCCCTAAATGTAAATTGCATATTTTTTTCACCATATTTTAATCACACTTAAAGAAACCCAACATTGATTTGTGTTGCTATAGATACTTCTACATCACAGTATGGGAAATGAGTGAGACAGTTATATGATCAGCCCATTAAACCACAGCCTAGGCAGGGGGAGAGGCTTATGATAATGATGGATTCATTTCACATCTCCTGAAATAGATGTTTTAATATGTAAATATACCACTGTCGAGGCCGACTTGGCATTTCCCCACATTCTCTGAATATCTGTCCTCATATTCATGTCTAAACCCCGTTCATTGTTTTTGTTGCTGCGTTCGCTCCCTCCACCTTTTCAATCACGAGAGGCTGGATTTCCCCTAACAAGCTACCAGCAGGGCCGTTCTCCAGCATCCGAACACGGTGACTCCCCAGCACACCGTCTCGACCCCCCCCCCACCCCCCCCCCCCTTTCCCTCATTGTTACAGCAGCTGAAGAGTGAGCAGACACTGGCCAATGGAAGCCACAAAAGGGGATAGAGTTGCTTTACATGAAAATCTAATAGGCAATTTACATTTAAATTTCCTCTGTCTCTGTTACGGCCAGATTTAAAAGAGCAAAAGGGGGCTGCTTTTAAAACCCTGCGCCCCCCCCCCCCTCCCCTCGCCCCCTTTTCAACCCCCCCCATCCCGCTACAGCTTTCATCCTCACCTTTAAGAGCAGCCAATCAGCCAGGGGCTTGGCACGGCGCTACGGCGATGGCACCGAGGCAACCCGTACCCCCAAACAAAGGCCCCTTCATTAAACCATCTCCAGCAGAACACTGAACGCGGAGAACCAGCCGCCCAGGACCCGCCGCCACATTAGCCTCTCTGTGAGGCGGGGAGTGTGATCAGACGGGCAGGTACACGGCACAGAGAGGCACCTTAGTTAACACTCTGGGGACTCCGGCAGAGGCTTTGTAGAGCACGCCGCGCCCTTGACATTCGACGGCCGGACATTTTGGGTGAAGTCTCTAATGAAGGTGTGAGGCGGTGTGGGCGGACGGCAGACGTCTCGGAGTGCGGGGAGTGGAGCGGCGGGGGTGGGGGGGGGGGGGGGGGGGGGGTTCGAGCGACCATGGAAAGGGGTCCAGATGTAGCCTTTGATGGGGCCTGTCACAACCCCCAAATCAAACGACACCAAAGCAATTTTTGCTCTGTCGTGTGAGCATCTCAGCCGATGATCTATCACTCACCTGGCTCCGTCTCTTTCTTTATTATGACACTCCTTTAGCGCCAGTAACCGGGCATGTTCAAAGATCACAGTGCAGGGCAGAGGTGTGACTGTCATGATAAGGATTTAAGAGGTGTCACAAACCATTCGGACAACATTTCAGCTTCTGACATGACATCCCACTGCTAGCTGGCTAGCCACAGTGGCTGCCCCAAACAATTTTGTTTTGATGGAGGGTTCAACCAGAGTGCCAAACGGACTCCCAGCTCCCGGAGTTTTATATCAGTGGGCTACCAATCCCTCAGGCATAGGTCTGTGAATGTATTGTCCTGTGAATGCAGATACGCTGTCATTAATCTACCATTAAACTGACTAAACGCGCCACCCAATGCTGTTACACAACAAAGCGCAGCTGAAATAAAGTGATGCGAGCAGAACAGGGAGACATGAGGGAGATGCTCGCGCCTCGAGTATCTCCTGTCTATTTACACGTCGCCACAGAACCCATTCTCAACCGAACATCTAAGCCTTCTGTGAAAGCACGCCGATTACCAGGGATGAACAACCCAACTTAATGCAGCAGGAAAGCATTGGGCCAACTTCTGAGAAGGTATGTTCATCTCTGTAGGTCTGCAGGAGGAAGGCTCGAAGAGCTACAGCACATTCACATAGGAGCAACTTTACTGCATATAGAATTATACACCTTATGCGAATCATAAATGAGGGGTAATTCCTTCACAGGAGTAATAAACCAGGAAATATGGACCACATATATCCTACATAACAATATGCTTCTGCGGGATGAATTAAATACGGTGGCATGATTTACAAAGTATACCTCTAAATTACCCGTTTTAATGAGTTAAAATACGGCCGCCGTATCGTTGGCGCCTTGTCGCGGTTGTCGGGCAGAACAGCCGTTGCGTTATGAATGTGTGACGCCTTGTGGACAGGCCCTGCCATGGTGAGACACGATGCATTGTATCATCCCGTTCTTAATAAAACTGAGGGGGGTGGGGTGGGGTGTGTGGGGGGGGGGGGACACCTTCAGAGCATAAGGAAAGTTATGGAAAATATCTCTCACCCAAGGACACAGGACCAGATGTGCTAAGACTTATGGGAGCAATCATAGGTGGCCAAGGCTCTGGTGTGGGCCTTATTAAGTTAGGCTGCAATCCAGCACCTTCAACTTATTAAGCTGTCAAGAGTTGCAATGATTAAAACCAAAGAAAGGTCAGTCACAGACCTTCAGCACTGTGCAGACCCTGATATTTGCTTTTAGGCCCCAGACCTAATGAAGACGTTTTACTTGATACATGCAGGGGGGGGTTGGAAGAAATAGGTCTTCAGAGATTGTCCTCCCCTCCCCAACCCCCGTCCAACCCCCCCCCCCAACCCCCTCCCACCCCCCCACTCCCCCCCGCCCGTCTCCTCGCTCTCGCTTTTTTCAGCTTTATACAACCAACGCTTGTTTAAAAAAATATATATATCTATCCTTTCTCGATTCCCCCTACGTTTCGACTCTTACTTCCTCCTTTTCTTCTTCGTCTCTTCCTTTTTTCATCAGGGCGGAATTCTCAGAAATTCATTTAATCTGAGAGAAAGAGGGAGAAGAGAGAGAGAGAGAGAGATGAGAGTGAGAGGGAATCAGAGCCATTGGAAAGCTGATGCAGTGCTCCGCTAGGCTCCATTCAGCGGGTTTTGCATAATATGTCCGTGTGCAGGGGGATCAAAGGCAGCAGGTTAATAGGAGGGAGGCTGGGGGGATAATTACAGGGAGGGGGACAGGTTGGGGAACAGTGGGTCGAGGCGGGCCGGCCTCCTAATATGCTCCCATTCTGCTGACAGCAGGATTTTGACGTTGCTAGCGACGGTGATTTAGAGAGAGGAGAAAGAAAAAAATCGGGTCGAGTTTATTGAGAGCTGTCAGTAGCATCCCTCGGACTGTCTGCGGCCCTGCCATAGCCCCTCGCCAACGCTCCAAGATTTATTCTCCTGTCACGGCTGATGATGTCACTCTGAGCGAGGGACACTCTGGCACGGGATTGGGTGCGGAGGAGAGGGAGAGAGTGTCCGGAAAGGGTGGTGGTGGTGGTGGGGGGGGGGGGGGTTCAGGGATTACAGCCCCCCCGGGCAGAGAATCAATCACGCCGCCGCCGCGTCAACGAGTGAGCGGGCGCCACTCACTCGCGCTATTCCAATTTCAGTCCATGTCGAGAGACGAGGGGTGTCACCCGTGTCATCCGCCTCTCCCCGCACGTCTGAGCGCGTGTGTCTGTGTCTGGACGCGCCGCGGTGACACCTGCTCGCAGGTGGACAGAGATGTGACCGTGCCCGCGGCCCTGGCATTACTTTAGAGCTGTGCTCTGACATGCCTTTGACACCCCATGAAATCAGTATCATTAGTGAGAGACAGCGTCGAGGCATGAAATGTTGGAGAGCCGGCGATGATGAAAAAAAAAAAAAAGAGAAAAAAATAAATAAAAGAGGAACAAAAAAGTGACGGTGAGTTCAAAGCATGCCCTTGACTTCACAGCAAGTTTTTTTTGGTCTGTCTGTCTGTTTTTTTTTGTGTGTGTCTGTCTAGCTCAGGACAATTCTCGGGCTGCAAATTGTGAATGACAGATATGCAAAACTGGAGGTCATCCACAGTTCTCTGCGGTATTTGAGGGGTTTGAGCCGGCGTGCTGATGTTTCAGAGGTGGTGAAGGTTGTGCATAGCTGCTAAAACATGTCAAGAGACAGCGCAGGTGTCTAACCAGAGGTGAAAACACCAGGCTCAGCGAGACAGTCCCTCAGGAAGAAGCCAATGCACAGACTCTATGTACTGTGGATGCCCTGTAGCTGTGGCAATGACAAGTTGATGGGAGTGCTCTTGTGCATAATATGACACCAGTATACAGTTCTGGTAAAGTTACTTTTTCCAGGGAAAATAAACCCAGAGAAACACATCCACTGAAAGGCATGCTTAGAACAAATGTATTTTGGTTCGTTGGTCTAAATATGTTACCCTTCGAGTGCCTCGAGACCTAAAGTAAAGTAAAAGACCAAAGTAAAATAGTGAATGTGTACCCGTCTGTGATCAGTGAAATGATTAACATTTAGAAGACAAAATCACCGGCGCCTGCACTCCGGAACACCAGCATAACCCCAACTCTACCATGTAATATCGAACCACGAGGACAATCTGAGATCTCAAGGTCACCTGCAGAGCACAGGTCTGGGATCAGCCTTCGCTACAGCTTCCAGAACCATGGCCATAATTACCTCATCCCCAGCCCTGGCTGTGGATCAGCACTGGGGATGCCAGGCGGATCTATTCCTGCCCGTGACTCCTGGCCCAGCTGCTTTTAAATATGCCCCCTGGTCCCCGTCAAGCTCCCAGAGGGCTCAGTCAGAAGAATCTCCCACTCCAATCATCTGTCCTGGAGACCCGAGACACCAGGGCATGATGGGCTCGCTCCATGAGACGACTTGCGGCAACGAAAAAGACGGTTTGTCTGCATAACTGAACCTGTTCGCTTGCCGGCCTCCATGGATTCCATGGCCTAAATAGAGATGTTTTACCTGAGGCTTCCTCTCTGCTCTGCCATCTTTCGGCGGGATCCCAGTAGAACACAGCGAGGGGTACAGGCAGAGGAGACATTTAGGAACAAGTTACTAAGTTGGTAAAAATGAAACACAGATCGGTTGGAGTTGCCGACTCGCTGTTTAAGGCAAACTATGTGTTGACAGGTGGCAGAGAGAACCGTACGAGGCCCCCACATTTGAAGCAGTCCTATCTAGACGTTTTTTTTCTTTCTTAAAGAGTACACGCCGATTTTGCACCGGCTGTGCTTACCAAGCGGGGAAAACAAAAAAGAGTTTCTTTGAGCCTGCAGCCATCCCAATAGGAGCAGTCGGTGAATCACACCGTGAAACCGCTGAGAGCTTCTTTAGCATCTTTAGCATCTTTAACTGCACTCCTGGCGAACGCTGTCTCTGTCTCCCATCCCTCTGGTGTCACGGCGATGTGTCCCTCGACCCCCCCCAAAAAAACAACCTTATCTGTCTATCTTTGTGATCAGTTACACGCTCATTATGTTGGATCCATCAACATTTTGAAAAGCTTGAACACATTTTTTTTTTTCCCTAATAGTTCCCAGGATACTCTTGACTACAGTTGAAAGCTCCAGTTACCTGAAACAAATTGCCTGAAGAAATCTGAACCTCTGCTCGCCTGGAAACGTACGAGAAAGACACATCGCTTCGAAACATTAAAGCACAATACTCTTGTGTTTTCGGCTTTTTAAATTGTCCGCTTGGAAAAGAAATAAATAAAGAATAAAAAAAGGGGGACTTTGTAGTCTGTGTGCACTCGAAGTTTGTGCTTTGGGCAAAACGTTGCGTTCTACCACATTTCCCCGGTATAAAAGCTCTTTGACTAAGCGGCAAGATAGAGTTTCACAGCATGTTTGAGTGAATGTAGTATGCAAAGATGTTGCCAATGTGGTTTTCATCACAGTAAAATAACAGATTCTCATTTATTGGGATAGGCACTGAGGGGGCGTTCAGAGCGTAGCATGCTGAGACATACTGAGTGTTTGCGTCAACTTAATTCACCGCTTGAACAGCTTTACAATACACAAGATTTAAAAAAAGGTGTGTTAGTCACTGGCATGTTGTACATGGCATGAAAAAACAGGGAGATTGACGGGTATGTTTTGTACAAAAAAGGCTTGAAAAAGTCCAATCGTTCTACAAGACACCCAAACAGACCACCCCTTGTCAACGAAAAAAAGGAAGCTCTTCCTTTCTGTTTCCGTCTTTCCCTCTTTTCTTCTCTATCTCATCTCCGCTCCATCTCTCTCTCCCTCTCTCCCTCAGCCTCATCCGATCCCTTGGCCTGTGTCGTTTGAGGGCTCATCCGAGGCGGTGGGAGCCCGGTTGGGCCGGACAGCCTGCTGAGATAAGAAGTCAGAGGGCTCTGCCAAGACGCCTGGCAGCAGACAGTCCCAACACTCAGGCAGGGAGAAACGTCTCAATCAGAGAGCTCTGCAGAACCTTCTGGAACACACCGGGGAGGAGATGAAAACCCTACTAACAACTATCCCCTAACAACACAATTAATGATATGCATGGATGGAACCTTGGGTTCAAGGTACGTGCGTCGAAGCTGCAAAATCAACAATATTGGATTTTCCTCTAATAGTTTCGCTGCACATCAGGTGAAGGTAGGTCATGTGCCTCCTTGAAAATCTACACAACCTGAGTGTGTGGCCGTGAATATGTTCACTTTATTATACATCAAGAGGACTTTTGGAGAGTAGTTCTCGTCCTCTCCTCGCTCTCTCCGCAAGAGAGCAAGGATGCACAATACATGGTGAGAGAGACAAAAAAAATATTCCTTGAAATGCCTCAGTCCAAGAAAGGCTTAAATAAATAAATAAAACTTGCAGGGTTCAGCGCAAGTTCAGCTAAGGAAGGCCAAGAGATAGACAGGGCAGGGAGGCAGAGAGAGAGAGAGAGAGAGAGAGAAAAAAAGGTACACAGAGAAAAAAAAAACACACTTTTCCCTGGACTGCCTTGCTCCTAGGTGTTGCTAAAATGATTAGCTGCCAGCAATCAGCCCCTGGCCAAATCAGCTTTTGAACTGGTCAGGGCTGAGTTATCACATGACTGCCAGCCCCCTGGCCACCCCACGCCGCTTGCTGGCAGGTGAAACCTGCATTACTGCTTGCATAATTCCCCAGATGGGTGCGATGAGTTCACAACAGCTTTAGCAGGAACCAAATTGTAGGGATTGCTGACACATAATCGTTTTAGAGGGGCGAGAGAGAGAGAGAGCCTCGACACAAAGTCTGCAGTTCTCCACACATGCAATAACTGAATCGTGTACTCGCACACACACACACACACACACACACACACTCTCACCCCCTACTGCCCTCCCCACCCTCCAGACACACACACCAAATAACCGAATCGAGCGCTCCCTCTCTCACACACATTCTCACACACCACCCCCTTCTCCACCTCCCCCTGAACACACACACACACACACACATAGGGAGAGGTGAGGGAGACAGAAGGAGGTCAGATTGGGGAAGCAGTGCGAGCAGGCGGTTACCCACTGTTGATGCCGTCCCAGGTTCATCACTTTAAACAGGCTGAAACAGCAGGAGAGGTCTCGGCCGCCGCCGAGCCAAGCGCCTCCCAATTAGGATGAGTCATGCACTGAGGCGAGCCGTGAGCGCTGGGAGACTGCAGCCCACATCAGAGGGAAGCACAGCCCCAGCAGCTCAGGTTGTGCGGGGGGGTATTTCTTTATTAATTTTGTTTTTTTGGGAGCGTCACTGGTGTTTTCGTGCTCTAACACAACCCCCCCGCCCCCGCCCCCCCCCCCGCCCCGCCCACGAACACCCACTCCCAGTGGGACTGCTGAACTGAGCGCTGACCCCCTCGGCTGGGCGAGATGTGCAGGCGAGTGTGCAGTAAACCGCCCCTCACGGCGTACTGTACCACCTCTCCAACCCCCCCCCCCCCCCCCCGCCCCCGATCAACTCTGCCCCCTCGATCAACCCCCTTCCTCTGAGTGTCTAAGAGAGTTGGCAGTAGACATGGAGAGACATACAGAGAGAAAGAGCCAGATGGAGAGAACGAGAGAGAGAGGTGGAGAGAGCGAGACAGATGGAGAGAGAGATGGAGCGAGAGAGAGAGAGAGAGAGAGAGAGAGAGAGAGAGAGAGAGAGCTGAAGAGAGATGGAGAGAGAGACAGAGACAGAGAGAGAGAGAGAGAGAGAGAGAGAGAGAGAGAGAGAGAGAGAGAGAGAGAGAGGAAGAGATATATGGAGAGAGAGAGAGAAAGTGAAGCATGAGGGGAAATCCAGAGACAACCAACGTCGGCGGGCGGCGGGGGGGGGAAAGCGGGGTCCACATCGTGAGCCCGCCTAGCAGCGCAGAGAAAGCCGTAACCAAAGCCCCCCTCATTTGGATTTTCAAGGTCTCTCAGCAGGACGGAGCTTGTCCTCTTATTCCCTCTCGTGTTTGTCAGTCCTTAATGCCTTCTGTCACCTCCGCACAGGAGTAAGTTAGCCTAGCTTTGGCACATTGTCAGAATGAATCTGGGGCAGACTGGATGTATACACACTGGCAGGCTGTTAGGCCTTAGGGGCTCTCCGGATAAGGAAGGCCTTCTCAGTATTTAAACACAATTTCCACATAGCCCCAACAACATTAGTGACACACACACACACACACGTACATCCACACGCACCTGATCCTGACAATCACCATGCCACTTCGGATCTGCCCTTCTCTGAGGTCACCACGGAGTGACAGCTGTCACAGTGGCCCTATTACCCTCGCACGGCGGGGAATTAAAGACAAACAAACCTGTGGCCACCAGCAGTGTGGAAATGAGAGCGTGCGTATGTGTGCGGGTCTGAGTGTGTGCTTTTTTGTGTGTGTGGGGGAGAGCGTGTGTGTATTTGGGGGGGGGGGGGGGGGGGGGGGAACGGAGTCAGGGAGCATCATTCCTTCCTGTCTGAAGGGGGTAATAACAGAGAGACTCTGCTGTGCTTCCATTTCCTCTTATGTCTCTCCAAGCTAGCATGGGCCTTGCTGTAAAACCACTCTCCTATGGAGTCTGAATAAGGCCCCATTTGTCTCAGTGTCAGAAAAACCTACAGGGAGGACCGTTGGCAAATGAAGAGAATGTGGTGCCTTGACAGTGTAAAAAATATCTCTCTATCTCCGCACGGCACATATTTGCACTGTGCTGTCTCTCCCCTTGCTGTGCAAATCCAGCCGTGGGTAAGCTATCATGTACTGTACCGGCACTGCTAATAATGGAGGCTTTTCCTCGTCTCACAGGCTGATGATCGCGCGTGGCCGTTCCTGTGCCGTGCCCTCCCCCTCAGGGTCGTGTTCACAGCGGCGTGATTCACCTCCGCCAGCTCAGAGAGGCCGTTCGCCACGGTACATGTGTTTCAGCCCCCGTTTAGCATGCGGCGCGGGCACGGCGCCATGGTGACTTTTAACCCCCGACAAGGGGTGGGGGTGGGGGGGGGGGGGGGGGGTGATCGCTGCTCCTCCACCCCCCCCTCCCCCTCCCCCCAGGGGGAACGGCGCTTTAATGGTAATTTAAGTGTAAAATCTGGTCCCTGGGAAAAAGGTCACTGGATCTGCATAAGCCCTCTTGAGCCAGGCTTAGGACCCTGTCGGCCTTCATGCTAGGAAGCACCCCCCCTCTCTCTGTTCCAGCCCCCAGACCCCCTCAAGTCCACTTAGGCCTGGGTGTGGGGATGAGGGGAGAGGAGAGGGAAGGATAGGTTGAGCTCGTGTCCCTTTGACTGCGCTCGGCATCCTAAAAGGGAGCTCGCGAGGGGGCGCGATCGATACCCCTCGTCATCTCTGCCCCTGCCGACACACACATCTCACATCTCGCCATATTTCACACGCACTCTCATCTCCGGGATGTAATGAATTCAAGCTTGATGTTGACAGATGGGGGAAAAGAGCAGTGGAAATGGCAAATCTCAGTCATCTGTGGCCCCATGTAACAGAGAGGAACCCCTCCACTCATAAGAGTAGAAGCATATGTTGTTTTGTGTCTCTCCTCGGTTGCACTTTTACTTATTAATTGTATTTATCAAGTTCCTCTGGTGAGCAGCTCTGGGAGAAGGACTTGATTCCAACAGATGGTTTACTAATTCGGTTAAGAGCAAAAGCACTTGTTGGTTATTATGTGTGGGTACACCTATGCAATCATGTAGCTCTGTTTGGGAAAAAAGAAATACAAATTGTTGATGAATCACACATATGGTACACATACATACAGTACTATTCACAATAAGTCAATTTGTGCCACTTCAACATGCTTATGCACAGGCTTAGGCAAACATACCCACACACACACACACACCCACCCACACACTCAAAGACATGTGGTTGATTCCCCTCAGAACACCACAGTACATTACCTAATCATTCATTCCAGAAGAGAGCAACTCTCTATGTAACAAGAGGCTGTTTAATTTTAGCGAAACACAGTATTTGGCGGTTTGTGTGTGTGTGTGTATGTGTGTGTGTGTAGTTATGCGTTCAGAAGACAAAAGGGACGTTTTTAAACCACGGATGAACTAACTACATCACACCAAATAGTTTTTGTTCTGGACTGTGACACATTTAAGAGGTCTGATAATCAAAGGGGCATGGTGAGTCCAAAATCGTGTTTTCATAATAAAAATGGTGTCAGCCTTCATTTCCCTTTCCCCAGCCTGTTAACAAAGAGGTATTTTGAAGCCGTACAGGAGGCGGCCATGACGGTTCATCCCTGGAGCATTAGCCATATTTTAAAACATGTGGGAATGCTTTTGCCCAAACATAAAAGAGAGGCCGTTCCCAGGAGGGAAGCAGAGCTAACTCCGTGCAGTGTTCATTTTGACAACTTCTCGTGCCATTTTGTCAAGCATTAACCTTGGGCCTGCCGTTCCTCGTTTGAAGCCAGGACTCACTGGCGAGAGAAACCAGGGGAAGGGCAACAACCGGCCTGATTATGCCACTATTAACCAAGAAGTGGGCCGGGCACTTAAATGTTGACCCTGTTTATGTGTTAGCATGGGAGCAAAGTATGTGATAACTCCACAGAGACAAAAACTGAAGAAACCAATAAACAAGATAGAGGACTGAAACTATAAATAAAAACTGAATGCATTGTACACATCA
Source organism: Osmerus mordax (assembly GCF_038355195.1). Taxonomy (NCBI): domain Eukaryota; kingdom Metazoa; phylum Chordata; class Actinopteri; order Osmeriformes; family Osmeridae; genus Osmerus; species Osmerus mordax. The sequence goes on along the minus strand of NC_090077.1, from coordinate 4,160,410 downwards.
GGAATTGAACTTGAAGATGGTATACATTTCCTGTGCGTGGACAATCATTTCTATACTACTGCATGCAATGATATGTGCTTTGTGCAAATGTTATTCGTCCCTGGTAACCATAGGGACGTGACACAAGTACAAAAGAAACCTCCAGAATAAACAAATGAGAAGCTGTGCAGCCCCTGGCACAGAGGCCAGGAACCCCCCCCCCCCCCAACCCCCACCCCCAACCCCCCGAACAGCTACAAAGTCGATGAAGCCAAGATCAATGGGACACTTGTAATGGATGACGATGGATTGGTGGTTTAATATTACACCCCTTGCCGAGGCATTACGATATCTCCACCGTATAAATGTTAACCTGTAATCCCCCCCCCGCCTCTGACCCCCCCCCCCCCTCCCCCTCCCCCCCGCAAAGAACACTGCCATTGTTTGTCCTCTCCCTCGCAGGAGCCCAACCCTGCATTGATTCTGCTGTTATTGAATGCTCAAACAACGCACGGCACCCAGATTGATCTATACCAATTATGGGCACAGGAAGTCTCATTTCATTCCACACACAAATCCTTAAGATCAAATACTGTAGATCCAACAGGGAAAGGCAGGTTGGGAGAGAATGAAAACCAAGGTTTCTCATGAATCTGGAATATATCTCTTGCATTATAATTTTTTCTTCCAATTCGGCCGTAGAGCTGCTGTTGGCTTGACCTCTGCACTCGACCCCTGACCCATGACCCTGAGACATCTGACCAGTCACCACTCTGGGGGCAGCAAATTAATAGAAGCGCTGCCTGTTAATTGCATAAGGGGCTGGCTAAGAGATTCATCACCTCAGTCATGGCCAATGCTTTCCATTGACCCCCTCCAGCCCCCACCCCCCACCCCCCCCGGCTGGTTCCCAGAGGGCTGGCCCAGCTGTGCCCCCCGCCCGGCCCCACCCTGCCTGGGCCTGCCAGCTGATTATTCAGCATCAGCCCTTATTCATCAAGTCGATGCCCCGCGCTTTAAATGGAAATTGCAGGATTAATACAAGCATTCATTTTGTCCAGGAAACCTTGATGGCTTTAGCCCACTAATCGAATTGGAATAAAGAGGCCGGCGATGGGAGGGACCTGATTGAATTAGGGGAGAGGTACGACCCACATTAGACTACGCTCCAGCAGGGTCCTAGCACTGAGGCTAACACAGAACTAGCACATGCAGGGCTAAGATTTGGACCCGCCATGACACCCACTCTTATGACTAGTATAGGCCCGACCAACCAGTGCTACGGTCAAATGAAAATTGCGTTACGTCCGATGTTTGTGTCAGAGAGTGATTTCGATACGGGGGTTTCTAACAGGAACAGACGCTGGAGGGTAACGACTCGGACTGTTCAGCTCATCTACCAGCCTCCGCCACGACACTCTCAGAGTCACACACACACACAGTACTGTATCACCATATTTATACGTATCGTCTTCTCATCAATAAACAAGCCGGTGCTGTACTATATATGGGTTGTCAGGTTCCCACAGTGCTGCTCCTTATCAGTGTCTCTCTCTTTCTCTCTCTCTCTCTCTCTCTCTCTCTCTCTCTCTCTCTCTCTCTCTCTCTCTCTCCCTCTCTCTCTCCCCCCCTCTCTTCCCCTATCTCTCCTCATATCTCCCACTCCCTCTCTCTCTTCCCCTATCTCTCCTCATATCTCCCACTCCCTCTCTCTCTCTCTCTCTCTCTCTCTCTCTCTCTCTCTCTCCCTCTCTCTCCCTCTCTCTCTCTCTCTGTCTCTCTCCCTCTCACTCTCTCCCTCTCCCTCCCTCTCTCAGATTTTGCAGGGTCAGCTCAGACAGCTGAGTCTGGCCATGATGCCAATTATCTACTGGTTTTACCACCGGGTACATGACACTTAGCCAGCCCGCACACACACACACACACACACACACACACACACACACACACACACACACACACACACAGAGTGAACAACACTGAACGCGCAGGCAGGCAGGCATGCATGCATACAGCCAGGCAATAAGAAGCATGCACACAGACACAACCCCGCAGACACACACTCACAACTCCGTCTTCGGCTGCGTCTCGCTCCAAATATATAAAACGACACGTTGGGGAAAACAACACACTAAGTACCGTGGAGATGAAAAGCGGTGGCGTGTGGCGGCGTCTAACTCCGGAGGAACACGTCGTTAAGGGAAACGCCGCTAATTTGTGGACGGCGGCTGAAGTGTTTCCGCAGAAAGCACATCTGAGCTGCACGGCGGTCTGGCGACGGGCTGAGTTGCGAAACACGTCGACGACGCATGTTCAATTTTCTCTCCGCTCGGCACAACATGACCCCACCTCGCCCCCCCCCCTCCCCCCCCCCCCCTCACCCTACGACTCCCCCCCCACCTCGGACTGACAGACAGATTAGATTGGACATAGCTGACAGCGGTGAAAGCAATCGGATCTGGTGCCGTTGGGTGTGTGTGTGTGTGTGGGGGGGGGGGGGGTTGTTTGTGTAAAATGACACCCGACATCGGCCCCCTCCCCTCCGTCAGAATCGCCGTCGGCCCAATCTAGCGCCGGCCGATTACCACCGGGCCTGGGGGGCGGGGGGGGGGGGGGGGGAGGTGTTTCCTCGTCGACGTGTCATTTCCTGTCCTGTGTTTGTCAATCGACGCCGCCTACCCGCCCACGCGTGGGTCCGTCTGTGGGAACGAGCCGGCGTCGCCCCCCCCCCCCTGCTCCTCCCCTCTCCATACCCTTCCTTCAAGCAGCATCTCCTTCGCCACGCCGCTGACATCTTTTGACAGCATGTAGATAGATAAGATTCCCTCCGCCGAAGAGCCGTCGAGGGATTACAAACATACTGTCGGCGGCGGGCTGTCTAGATAGCTTTCTCTCGCCGACATGAGGTTTCGTAACAAACAGTTCGTGTGATTGTGATCGTGAGGTACCTCAGCGCAGCGACGCGTCCACAGTGACGGGGAATCAAAGTTCCCTCCGCTCACTGTACGTATCGCAAGCCGCGGATGGAAGTTGGGATCGTCTGGGTGCGTGTCATATCAGTAATGACGCTCGAGTTCAATTTAAAGGAGGCAACGGCATTCACTGTGCTATCGACTCATATCACAGGTCACATGTAAGGTGGTGTTGTCAACTGTCCGTTGACAATGTGTTTGGGCCTAATCTTGATCTCACAAAAGCCGTTTCATGAAAGAAATACAACCTGATCCGGCTGTTTTAAATGTTTCGGTGCTCAAGTGTATTCTGACCTACAAAACAATGGAGTGTGATGGCAGAGATCCAGACCACACTTACTGAACTCATCATTACAACAGCTGTCCAACCATTCTCTCTCTCCCTCCCTCATTCTCTGCCTCCATCCTCTCTCTCTCTCTCAGTCTTCCTCCCACCCCTTCCCTCCCTGACACAGTCGTTTTTCCTTTCTCTTGTGTACGGGGGGGGGGGGTTTCCAGGCCGACTATACATAGTTTTTTGGCTGATAAACAGTTATATCGCAGCCCCTGTCAAATCAATCATGTCCTTCATGTGTTTAGAGCCTGGTCGAGAGAGTGCAGTTGTGTGTTTATGTGAAGGGAGAATGACTCAGAAAGGATGAAGGATACGCAGTGACAGGGAAAACCCCAGAGTTCATATTTTCACTGGGCGTGTGGACAGCGATAAGAGCCTTCGGAGGGAGAGAAACAGCCGGGACAATGGAGACCGGACCAACTACTGCGACACCCAGAGCTGTAAGGAGAAGACACACCGTCTCGAGCTACTTCGCCCAGTTGGATGCTGTTTTCCCGTCTGGCCATCCTCCAGGTGGTGTGTCTGAGTTTCCTCTAGGATTCAGACCGGGGCCTGTGTGTCTCATGGGAATGGTTCACCCCCACGTCAAGTCGGCATTCCAGCGCACCCTTCACCCTGGCCTCCCTCCGTCCTATCCTCTCCTCTCTCCCTCTCCTCCACGGCGGCGAGCCTCCCTGAAACATTACCAAAACTCCAGCACCACTCCCCCTGATTTATGGTGTCATTAATGTCAGGCTATCAGTGGACATGAGCGCATGAGACAACAGCCCCGGCCGCCCAAAAACAAATAGTTTTGATTAAAGTCAAGGACATTCCGTACAGCTTTTCCGTAGAAAGGCATTCATCACGTTTGATGCTGACCCTCCCCCCCCCCACACCACCCCCCCCCCCCCCCCCTCCTCTCCCCGCCCTCCTCCCTCCCCGGTGTCTGCCGAGTGGCGTGATGGCGGGCTTGCCTAACAAGCGCTGAGCTAACACAGATACGGACGCGAGCCGCGACAGACGAAAGGTGGAAGGGTGTCGGCGGGATGGATCGAGTGTCGAAAGGGATTACGGAGAGAGGGAGGCGTCTACCGATGAAAACCGAGTCCTGACCAAAACGTTTGTTTCGCCCCTCGCCATTTCTCGCCCGCGCGTTCGCTGTGGAACGTGCCCCGCGTGACCACGTGTAGCCCCGTGGAAACTGCGTCTGGCTCTGCTGTACTGCGGCTGCAGTCGATGACAACCTGTAACATATCCCCCGGGGAGAAGAAGAGGAACAAGATAGGCCAAATTGAAATGCAGACGGGGTTTACAAATCCCTAATCCAAACATCTGTTAGAATGACAGGGAGGAGGATATGAAGAGCATACCAGAGTGAATGGGAAAATCGGGGCACTTTAGCGCCGATGCTAACTTTTTTAAATCTCCCACGGAAAAAAAGAGCTGGAAAAAAAAGACGTCCCGCTGGCTAGCGTAAACAATGTCCAGGGAGTCCTCAAAGTCCCAACCTCACACGCTCACTCTTCCAACCATCTCCCGAGGTCAGGGGTTCAAACGAAAAGGCCAACACAATTACGGGGAATTGAAAACGCACACAAATACTGGTGCTGAGGAGTGCTGTGAGAGGGCCTTATATGAGGCGGCGTGTAACTCGCAGGCCAAACAAACATCACAGCTACCATCGAACCTGAGCCCTGGTTATCTCCATGCTTACCCCTTATCTAATAAAAAGAGATTAAAGTCGTATTATTCCAACGCGTGTGTTATCCTAGCACTGGATGCTTTTAAGTGTCACTTTGTCACGGGTATTGAGGGGAGGAAAGTGTGATTTTAATCAGGCCGGCTTTAGGTGTTTTACTCCAGTTTCCTGCTGTCCAGATGTTCAGAGCTGGAACAGGAAGCTTCCCCCCCCCTCCTGTTCATTCCCTCTGACTGAGACATAAGTGCAGGGTTATTGTGTTCCTCTCAAGGTCTCTCTTAAATGTCTCTCCCACTCAAATATTTGGACAGTCACAAGAGGGGAGACGTGTATCAGGTGTGTCTGCAATGAAAATAGGGATCTCGGTGGGTGCTGGGATATCCACAAGCACTGTGCCTTGACGGAGCCTCATCCACAGTAGAGTAGCATGCAGCAACACACAGACGCACAAGTGCACACACACACACAGACACACAAGTGCACACACACACACACACACACAGACACACTCGCAGATAAACAGACACAGATATACAAGGACACACACACACCCACAAAGCAAACGACACCCATATGAATACACACACACACACCCACAAAGCAAACAGACACCCATATAAATACACACACACACACACCACAGGTCCCCTGTGAGAAAGCCGAGCATGATGACCTCACCCAGAATAGTGTGGAGTTCTTCCAGAGCATGATTTCTCATCACGACCACCGTGCTCTAATAACGTCCGTCTGGAGTGATATGAGGTTCCAATGTGATACCGACATTCAGAGACCTCTCCTCTGCGGCTCGGTGTGAGTGTGTGTGGATGTCGAAGTGTGTCCAAAAAAAGAAATAGGTGTGTTTGTGGACGTGTGTGTGTGTGTGTGCAGCGCTGGACTTAACCAGCCCCACATGTGACAGTCACTATGGGACGGATCCTTCGGCCCCTGCCGGGACCCACACACCCCTGGTTCTCATTGACTCTGGTTACACTCCACGCTCGCGGGGGCAAAAGACGAAATGGGAATAAAGTCAGGGGGGGGGAGGGGGGGGGGGGGGGGAGGGGAGAGAAAAAGAAAATAAACAGAAAACAGAGGATAATATACAAGAAGTCAAGCCATGTGGTTCCCACTTGTCAGTAAATAACTGGAGGCACTGGTGAAAGAAAAACGCAGTGTGTGCGTGTCTTGACCCTGAGAGCTACGTCTGACTGAAGTGTAACTGAAATAGTGAAGTGGGAACCAGGGTTTTTTTTTTGGGGGGGGGGGGTGGGGGGGGGAGCTGTTTCCATCTGAAATAATGAGTCCCAATGGTCCATTCAAAAGTCCAGGGATGATGCGTGAAACAAAATGCATGATAGCACCAAGGAAACGGAAGGCCTTCGCCGTACTTTGGCGAAGACACAGAGATGTGACTGTGGAAATGTCACCAACTGGATGGCGTCTATCCACCTGCCCTGCCCTGTCCACTGTGTCAGGCCCAGGGGGGGGAGCTGTCCCAGATCCACCCTCCACCACCACCACCACCACCTCAGAACACGGCACAGACATCAATCTCCAGATGGGGCCATATTGATAGAGCTTTGGCCACCGATTTGGTAACACGCGTGCATATCTATTTCCCCGACAGAGACTGATTGCACATGACTGTTGAAGTAATGGACTTGTCTTTAAATGGCCGGACGCCATTTATTACTGCTAGCAAGGGAGAGCCTACATGAGGAACTGGTCACAAGATGGAGAGGGTCGGGGGGGGGGGGGGGGGGGGGGGGGGTTCTATCACAGCTGCAGGCTGTGTGTACTGGTCACCTGGGTGACTGGCCCCCATTGATCTGGGCCAAGTGTCAGTACAGGAAGTGATACAGGAAGTCTGATAGTTGAGATATGGAGAGATGATCATAAATGAGGTCAGTGTGTTGCCAGGAAACAGAGCTACTGTGCCAGGCGACAGTGACTCAGCGAGAGAGCAGAATAGAATGATCCTGAACAGCCTGGAGTGGTTCTCAAACGGGTCCAACACGGATCTTGGTCTGCTGGGTGCATCATAGCTTCGGCTCCAGATAAAGAATAAGTTCATTCAAAACATCTTTGTGATCTGATCTAGGCTACACGCAAGTCAGTGATGGCAAACCTTATCATGCTCACTTTAATCCTACTACTCCAAGATAAGGTAATATATGAAATCGCACACATGTAATTGTACACACTAGCCTTGGCATACACTAACATATTTATTGTTAATGAGCATTTAAATATCTAAGGTTTAAGCAGAGACTGATGATGTACATGTTTACACAGTTTCCTGTTCATTATTACTTGTCTGTGTATAAATTAATACTTGTCGTATTAAAACATTTGCCTCTTAGGATAATGTGGAAAGGTCTAAACAGATCAAAGACGTCAAGCTCATAATTTACTATAAAGCTACTTTGCCAGATTCAGACTTGGTTGTTGTCACAGCAGATTGCGTGTGTGCATGTGTGTGTACGTGTATATGTGGGTGTGGGTGTGTGTGTTTGTGCGCTCTCACACACACGGGAGGGGGGGTGAGTGGATGTTACATTGCCCTGCCCCCCTCGACTCGCTAACCTAAATCGGCGGCGCCGGGAATGCAAATCCAGGTAAGTCTTCAATTTGGTTTGATGTTTCAAGTGCCGCACTCACATGATCACACTTCCTGACATCCTCTTCTGGTACTTACATCAACATCTTACAGCCTATTAGTCAGAGTTTCAGGGGACGATAATGACAGCTGACAATCTTTATATTTCCCAGTGCAGAGAGCAGTGACGGAGAAGTGTGTGGGTTTTTTTTTTTACAAGCAAGGTATAGAGAAGGGAAGGGGGGTGGGGGGGGGGGTGGAGGGGGCAGAGCGAGAGTGAATCCCAATCAGAAAAGGAGCGCTGACTGTCAATGGTTCTTTTGATGCATATAATGAGCTGTTTGAAAGAAGAAAGAAAAAAAAGCATTGAAAAAAAAAAAAAAAAAAAGCTTTGAGAAAGTGATGTCGACAAAAAGTGGCGGCTTTAATATCCATCCTGAACTGCTCATGAGATGTCTGGAGTCTGTCTGTCTAAGACGAGGAGGGAAGGGTCTCGCTGCAGGCATCAGGTCGACCACGCTCTCCAAAAACAACCGGCCAGTCTATCATCTACCGACAACAACTCTAGTTGTTGACCAAGTTCCACAATGTCCTATGGTAGAACTGCAGTTGGGTCGATCAAGAAAAGCTCATTTTAAAGAAATGCCCGTTGATCGTTCTCCATGAACAATCTCCTGTATGCTGTGAGACAGATAAAAAATTATTCAATTCACCTCATCCAGTTGTCTCTCAATTCACTCACATTTAGATGATCTTGATACCCCATCGACACAAACACCAATAAGTGCTGCTCTTGGAGGTGGGAATACCCAAATATTTGATGTAAAGCTTATAACAATATTGCTGCCTATGGTAAAGAACATAACAAACCAGCATAGGCATAGATGTATACCCCATCTGTTGTGACCACAACTGAGACTAAATGTGGCAGTGGGTTTGCAGTCACGTTTGAGCTTGACCCCAGTGGTCGTGGTCTTCCTGTATGTGTGCAGACCAGGTGCCCGGACTGACAGTGCAGATACTTCGTACGACAGTCCTGATGAGCGACCAAACCTTGACCCCATGTGACCCTTTGTGTGGACAGATACTATTAGCTTCCAAGACACTGGCTCATTTAGAGCCAACACCACAGAGTTGTGCACTGACGGTGTGTGTGTGTGTGTGTGTACATGCGTTCTGAACCATCTCCCAGTGGTACTGTAGCTATCACCTATCCCTCTCTCTGTTTCAGCATGCCAATAGAGACACCCCCTCCCACACACACACACGCACACACACACACCCCGATACTCCCCAACACCCCCGACAGGCATGCTTTAATTCCCTAATCCACTGCGACAAGAGGTGATGAACACAGGCGACTGAACGTCTACCTAATCGCTCACTAATGGTTTTGACAAATACCTGTCTCTGACTCTGTCGCATGGCAAGGCGGGCAGGCTTGGGGGGGGGGGGGGAGAAGTGGAGAAGGAGGGGAGGGGAGATGGCTCACAAGGGCTCATAATTACCCAGGTCATTAGCTCAAGTAGAGAACACACACCAACCAACCTTGCTTTTCTAAACCTCGCCTCTTTCAACACTGACGACCGGGCCCGGGGAGAGACACAGACTGTAATATCACCCCCCAACCCCCCCCCACCCCCCACCCACCGCCGTAGCGGTGCGACCAAGACGGGGAGACGCTGCACAAATCACTATTCGCAAGGTGTCATTCAACAAGGGTAGAGAGAGGAGAGAGGCTTATTTGCAGAGGCCAGGCCAGCCAGTCTCCAGCCCTGGTAATTGTGATTTATACCTCGGCCTTCGGAGCGACGGCCCCCGACGCCGAGTCCTTGCGCCGCATCGACAAGTGACATATATTCGGCGGGCACACGGAGTGACCCGTCGACGAGGCGCTGACAAGAGAGCCCCTCCCCTTTCATCTGCCGAGCGGCGGAGGCCTCGCCGGGTTCTGGGGGCGAAGCGAGTTGTCATCTCGCACCAATCAAGAAGAAGGAGAGGAGGCGGGCGGGGGGGGGGGGGAGAGCAAATAAATAAATAAGATGAAGTCAATTTGAACTTGGTCCGGAGGCGTGTGCGCCGCGTTCCCCGGGAGAAAGTGGGACGTCGAGCCGCTGCCCCCGTTCTCTCCGAAGTCGGCCTCTAACTTTTCCCTCTGTGTTGATTTTTTGTCCTTGCTGCAGGATGCTGCAGGGAGCCAGGAGTGTTCCCTGCGTGTTCTCTGGGGGGCGGGGCTGGGACGGTTTTAGCCTGTCTGGGCCCAAGCCCATCAGGATCGGGGGAGGTTTCTCTCAGAGTGAGGCTAATGGCTAGGTGAACGAGAGGAGGAACGGCGCAGGGAAAAGGTCGGCGCGAACCTCAAAGCAGGCCCAGGACAAGGAGTGTGCCGTCCTGTTCTCTGTGTAGAACAGTGCTTGCATGTCCTCAATCTGATGACCACGCAGTATGTGTGGGCTGCACCCATTTAGCGCTCGCAGATACTGGGGTGGGCACCCGAAACTATCAGCGAACACACACCTGCATCAAATAATCCTGGATTATCATTGTCTGTCAACGGCATGCGGGACAGACAGTGATTTTACGGGGAGCCTCAAAGGCACGTGACACAGATGGCATGTTGGGGTAAGACTGATTGATCTTTTCTGCTTCTACCATCTCAGTCCTCGGAAGTTTCAACCGTGTCAAGGAGACAACTTTCCCCCGGCGCGTAAACAGGATTTAAAGGCAAGTGTTGTGAAAACGGGGACCCTGGAAAACGTGCCGAAATTGGGTGTGCGCCCCACGCGCACCCATCGCTTTGTAAATCTGTTTGAACACGGAATCAAAACAGGCCGCCTTCAAGATGCCGGGCGCGCCGAAAGTACTCCTAACATCGCAAGGAGACCAACAAGAAATGTCTAAATTGAGTCAAGTCCAAGGTCAGTGTACGGCTCACTCTTAAGAAAAGGAAGTCCCCCCCACCCTACCCACCCCCAGCCCACCCCCAAAAAATCTATCAGCTTATGAAGGCGGCGCCCTTGTCATGACCCCCACCGTGTCGGTGGAAAGATGGTTTCCTGTAAAAAGTTTATCCGAGGGTGCGGAAGATTAACGAGGGTATTTTCATTGGACGCTTTCTCCTCGTCTCCCCATACTTCGAGGTGATAAGATCAGGAATATTTATTGTTCCTTTTCTTCAGGTCATTTGCTATGTTAATTTTATGAGCTTGATGTTGCCTTTGTCTCTAGGTCGAGTGTGCTTCGGTAGAAACCCCGAGGCAGGGGTAAGAAAAGGGATTTGTATACTTAGCATGCGCTTTTCTCCAAATTAGTCAGCCATGCATAATTATTTACGGCGTTCAGAGGTGCAGTGGAACGACTAATTCAACTTGTACTCGGTTGAAAATGAAATTCTATTATTTCGCCATCAGATCAGCGTGAGCGTTTCGCGTGGCACCCGGGCTTGTTTGTTTTCCTGATAATGCCTCGCTACGTCGGGAGAGATAGTCTCCCCTGCTCTCCTCGGGGCGAGCGAGCTTTCCGCTTGGGTCTTTAAAAGCAAAAGGAAGAGATCCCGAATGCAGTCATTCTGACTGCAGGTGACACAACAGTGGGCTGCCTCTCTCAAGGCCTCACAGACAACATAGTCATTATCCTCATTAAGTGATTGAACCCGATGGATTGAAGTCTATGTGAGTATAGACTGCTGCTGGAAGGGTATGTCACACTGTCAGGGTCAAGACAGTGGGGGCCAAGTTAAGTGAGAACGCATAAACGTCTTCGCACAGCAACATCCTAATCCTGATCCCCCGTGAAAGAAGTTTGCGGACGAGTGGGGATATTTTCAAGTAGTAAACAAACATTTGTATACATTCATTCACACTTAAAGCGCGTATGACGATCCCAATTGTAGGGTCTTAAACGTATAAAGCGATCCTGGTGAGGGAGCGCTTCTCTATTGGCCCTGCCATGGATTATTCATGTGTAATTACAGAAAGCTTTCAAACTGTTTTAAATCACCACTCATCCCCGCGCCGTCCTCCTCTTACTCCACCAACACTCACCATTAGGGCCTGTAACAACTCCAACAGCAATTGTCATGGGTAGGTTTTAAGTGCAGGGCATGATCGATATTGATAGATGTTGGAAATGTGGTATTAACAAGAGGGAGGGAGGGAGGGAGGGAGAGGAGGGAGAAAGAGCGAGACAGAACGAGACAGAGACATAAAGGGAAGAGAGAGAGGGAGAGAGAGCAAGAGAGAGAGCGAGAGAGAGAGAGAGAGAGAGAGAGAGAGCGAGAGAGAGAGCGAGAGAGAGAGCGAGACAGAGAGCGAGAGAGACAGAGAGCGAGAGAGACAGAGCGAGAGAGAGAGAGAGAGAGAGAGAGAGAGAGAGAGAGAGAGAGAGAGAGAGAGAGAGAGAGAGAGAGGCATAAATCTGAGCCGGATGAATAAAGGGGAGCAGCTGTGAAGGGCTTAAACTCGTCCCTTCACCCCTGTCCCCCCATTCTTCCCCCTTTCATTCTGCACGCTTTAAAAACAGCCCGATCATCGGTACTCATCAGGGCCCCACGGAAGAAAGAAAAACCCTTGATTTACACTGACTCCCTTCTGCCATGCCAGAGAGAGAGGGAGAGACAGAGAGAGAGAGAGAGAGAGAGAGAGAGCAAGAGAGAGCAAGAGAGAGAGAGAGAGAGAGAGAGAGAGAGAGAGAGAGAGAGACAGACAGACAGACAGACAGACAGACAAAGAAATTGGGAAACACTGGAGAGAAGCAGTCCCCCAAGGTCAGCCCCAGGTAACACTGGGGTCATACAGAGGTCAGGTAGAGGTCGTGTAAGCTCTAAGGCGAGTCAATAACGCCCCCAGTCCCCCACCCCTCCGCCTGCACATCCATTCGCAAGCCATGGAGCGGACTAATAAAAGAGAGAAAGCACCAGAGAGAGAAAAGTGAGAGAAAAAGAGAGAGAGGGAGAGACAGTAAGAGGGTTGGTGAGAGAGTGGGCGTGAAAATAAATGTATGGGGGGGATTGCGAAACAGCTCGCCTTTAGACTACAGTACTAACTCCTTTTCATGTAAACGTCTCAGCCTGACACTTCTTACACATCCCATTCCATAGTCTCTCTCTCTCTCTCTCTCTTTACTTCCCTCCCACTCTCTCTCCTCTGCCCCGGTACAACAGAAGAAAGGAGGGAGGGAGGTGAGGGATGCAGGGAGGGAAATCAGACCCTCGCCGGGGTTGGGGAAAGGTCAGCGGTGACAGGCTCGGAGGTTAAACTGCCGAGTTAAAATACTGTTCATTACCCTCCTCAGCCTCTTCCCAAATTCCCCTCCTTTGTGTCCCAGTCTGCACCCAGCATCAATACTCCTTGCCCTGGGATTTATTAGACATTGTCGAGCTGCAGAAAGAAGAACTCTCTGTACAAAAGCCGCCCTGATCCGGAGAGCCAGGACAATACCACTGCTGTCACCTTTATTACTGACTGCAGCTTGAATTATAAGACGAGGCATTTATAGGATTCACATACAGGACTGCAGGGAAGACATGAACATGGAATAATACAGGCCTGTGTGTCAAACATCACAGATACAGTATTTGGGTCGGCTAGGTAAATTAGCATATACACATTTTATGAATACATTATTAAGGAAAAGTTCACCCCGCAAAAATGTCCTTTTTCCAGATACACAGGAGAAACCGAGTAGAGGATTCTACACAACGAAAGTTGGTCTGACTTGCATCCTTCATTAGTCTCCGGAAAAGCATGTAGACTGTGGCACATAGCAACGGAGCCCTGTCTGAAACACTGGACAAATTAAAACACTAGTAATTAACGTTATGCAAAACGTGTTGAACGTTTATTGCCTGATTTATTTTGGTTCCAAGTTTATAAGGGCAGATTGGGCTGGCTATCCGTCTTCCTCCCACATACTTAAGATTCCGAATGAGTTTAAATGATTTATTAAATGAATCAACAAATGAATCACCTCACACCTAATTTCCCTAATGATATTAGAAACGAATAACAGTACAAATTGTGCAAAATATAAGCCACTATTAACCCGGGGCACCTTTCATTGGAGGAGTTCAAAATGTCCATCCATTTTCATTTGTGCAAAAAACAAAAACATGATTAAAGATTTGCCTCCTGACATGGATTCCACAAATAAAACACTCCGCTCCTCCTCTGCTTAATGAAAGAGGGTCAGACACCGCCCGTGTTGCCTGCAGTACGTCAAACGTGCTTGCTGGAGCGCTCATGTCCGCCTGGGCCGAGGGAGTTGTTTTGGGACGACAAAACAAGGCCCGGGCGACCGACCCCAGCCCAGCCCGTCCCTGGTCCTGCTCCTTCCCTGCGCCGTGTCATGAATCATCACGGTTAATGGCTGAACTCTATGATCTCTCCCTTTAGTTTCGTTTTTTTAAAGGAAACATATTGTTTTCATCTCTTAGCCTCAGATCCCTCGGGGCAGGGGAGGAATATAATAAGAGAGACGTTAAATAACAGGAGACTCGCATCAGTTCCACAGCTAGTCTCCCATTAGACCGGTCTGGGAGTTAGTCTGACACCTACTAAAATGTTTCGGTTCTGTGCGTATATAAGGGCATAAATAATTCAAAATTAATCCCCGCTGAGAGAAAGGATGGGAATCGTAAATTATCCGTGTGCAATCCCCAACACAAGGCCCAGGAATCCATGGTAACAAACTAGCTAGCTAGGTTACTCATTACACCGTGCGATACCTCAACCTTTGGATTTGTACTTTGTGTGTGTGTGTGTGTGTGTCTGTCCGTGGGTGTGTGCACATACATGGTGTGTGTGCGCATGTGTGTAAGTGTAGGGTAAGTGAGCGCGTGTGTGTGTGTGTGTACTTGATGAGTGGGTGTGAAGGTTCTTACCAAACGCCCCTCATTCTTGATAATGCCTGAACAGTAAACACACAAAATGGCAGCTTGTTTGAGAGCCTTGTTTGTCAGAGACGAATTGCCCCATCGGCGTAGGTAAACCTTTTCATATGGAGAGTGATAGGACATAAATCTTTCCACAAACAACATTTGTTCGGAACAAGAAAGACTGGACACCCCCTTGAGATTCGGTTGACATTTGGAGAAGTTTCCTAAAGGTTCCTTCATGGACTGTGTGATGTCCAGGCCTCTGAGAAGGCAGTGATGGATGGCAGGCAGACAACCCACTTAATCAACTTCAGCAGGATGGGAATATTAATGTCAGGTAATTGAAAACACAATGGACTCTGTGTTATCATGTGAGGAGACTTACTGCGTTGGGCTGACACCTGGCAGGTAGAACATGGTGGTTGGAGCAGCGTAGCTTCACCCAAACACCAGATTTCATATTTAACATCCTCCCTGGCTATTCAGCGCGTGATAGCTTAGCCATGAGACACAACTCCCAGGGTCAATTACTGCAAATGGGAGACGGTTTGTAGAAGTATTGGATTGGCAGAAATGGTTTCCTTTACGAGTGTTCTGCGTGGAGACCAGGTACCGATTGGCCCACCGATCATAGTAATCCAACACAAATGTGTCTTCGAATGCCATGTGGTGGAGTGTATCTTTCCTCCAAACATCTACACGAGCAGGGCTTGTTTGCTACGGAGACAGGTTGTGGATTATTTTACTTTGATGGGAAAGGGGTGGAGGGGGGGGGGGGTGGAGGGGGGGGGTGGAGGGGGGGGGGGGTATAGCCTTCATCTTGGCATGCAAACATGGAAAGATGAGTACTTTTCGCTGAGACAGAACGGGCATAAAATACTTCCCTTGTACAGTACTCTGTATCTGAGGTCTGGAATTACCAACACCCCACCCACCCACTAGACAGCGGAGATGAAAACGCCAGTCGATATCAAAGCCCATTAGATGAAACTCTTGCACTAACGTGAAAAGGAGGACATGAATACACAAACCGTTTCTCCATGAAAGGACGAACGTGCCGGCTGGAGAAGGAGAACTAGAAAATATATGCGATTTAGGTGAAATTGGCGGGGGATATACATATCAAAAGAAAAGACATGGAGATTTCCTTTTCCCCCACACATCATGTCCATCTCTCCCCTTCGTTTTTCTCGTTCTCTCATTGCAAGTGTGCAAGCTACGTCGCAAAACGTCTGTCGAAAACTCAAGAGGTATGCCGCCCACTTATACAGGAACACTGGGCTGTTTATAATCCATAGGTGATATCAGCAGATTACTAGGAGTACGGTGCCGGCAGAGACGTAAAGCAGGAACGAGAGTGCCAGATGAGACAATGCTGGTCTCACTCAGCCGTGGTTCCTCTCCATGTACTGAAGATAATACTTTCCAACACTGAAGGTTCAGAGAGAAAGACTTCTCCCAAGGGGAAAGCATTGTAAACTCTTATCTACGAGGTTCAGTCGAACATTTAGGATGGGACACAGACCACGTGATGGTATGTTGCTAATGTCGAGGATGTTACATCCAGCATGCAGTGTACCCCACTCAAAATAACTTTGGCACGGCAGTTGAGAGTGGTGATTACATCTGTTGGAATTTGGACTTGAGGCTGTTGCACTCTCTCTCTCTCCCCCCGCCGCTCAGTCTATCTTTATTCGGACTCATTTGCCATCACTCTCTATTTCCTGACTCCTTCTGGTCTTCGCCGAAGACGTTTGCAGAGCGCCGCATTTGTCACACGGCTTTCGTCATTAGGGGCGTTCTAGAAATGCTTCACCTTTTGATTTTGAGGAGGAGTAAGGGATTTGTCAGGGCTATATGAGAAGGTGCTTTATTGCTCCAAATTTCATCACAATAAAGGCTTATGGGGAAGGTGGCATAATCATCACCCTATAAATGTCTCAGTGTAGATTACATGCCTCTTGCCTGGCTAATCCCGGTAATTGATGAACTCCTATGCCGATGATTTTCATTTTTTCTCCTTATATTATTTGTAATTTGTTTATTAATTAAGACAACACTTATTTTGGGACCTCAACCAAGTAAACACGATTATGTGCTCTGCGGGGATGATTGCCGCCTGTCGTTCCCCAAGCAGACCAACGACGACTGCCAGAGAATGTCGAACGGTTCTCCTCCCCAAAGTTGAATCCATGCACGGTAATACCAAAAATAAACAGTCACACTTGATTAGACCCCCCAGCCTGAGCACTATTGAGCGGTTAAACTAAAGCACGCAAGGAATTAGAATCAAGGGCACTGTTTTTGAAGTGGGGAATATGAGCAGAGTGATATGAGCAGAGACTTGTTTTGGCTTTTTGTATTATAATTTTTTTATTATTGCTGTAAACAGATGCTGCAATTTTGCCTGGTGTGAAAAACACCTCGCCCCCCGGAGACAACAATCCATCTCTCAACATCCTATTACAGTTAAAGGCTGATAAGAGCAAAAACGATAACTACACATTTATTATTTAGTGGTCTTAAACAGCAAGCCTGCTGTCATTTCACACGGTGTGCGTGTGCGCAGTGTTCACCTTGCACGAGCAGTTAATTACCTCAGACACTGCAAAACGGGATCTGCCATCCATTCTTGAGACACAGGTATTGCAGCCCTCACTAAATACTCATCGGCTGTTGAAACTGCATTTATCACAGGAGAAAGGTAAAATCAAAAACAAAAACCCCCATTTTGAAGTTGAAATAATGATGCAATTCTGAAGCCATTGATTTTCTCTTTTGGTTCTGTCTTTTTTCTCTCAGAGGAAAATGTCTTCCATGAAGAGCTACAGTTTCCTGGGCTCTGCGGTTTGCTGTACTGTTCAAGTTTACGACTCCCAGACTTTGAAGGGAGATGAGTGGGTACGAGGAAAGGAATATGAAAAGCTTTCCGCGAAGAAAAAGGAAAAAAGACTCAAATAAATAAGTAGCGGGGATACAAACAAGCTGGATTTACATACATTAAGCTGTTCTATCTCTCTGGGATATTTGACATGTCTGATGTGGCAGGCTGGGAGATAATACTGTGAATATGACCCCTGCTCTGCTGGCTTCCTTCCCAGAGAACACACACCCCGGTAAGAATCATCTGAGAGCAGACGAAAGGTTGAGAGGATAAGGACAAAAAGCCAGGGGAAGGAAGAAAAATGACACTAAAAGGCAGTCAGGAGATGATTGATGCTCTGCTATATTTGAAGATCAGTGGCAGCCTTGTGGAGGCAGGCCCAGAGGTCACCCTGTGTGTGTCTGTGTGTGTCTGTGTGTGTCCAGAGACTCTACCTCCATTGAGGAGGAAGAAAATCTTCCGCCACCGGCAGGCTGGGGGGGAAAACTGATGTGAGCAGAGAATAACATGCTCAATGTGGGTTGTGAGTGCAGTTGGGCAGAGGGAGAGGAGAGGAGAAGAAAGGAAAATAAAAGGAGAGGTGTGAGTGAGGGAGTGAGGGAGGGAGGGAGGGAGGGAAAGGAGAACTCCATAATCGATAATATACAGCCATATTTTAGCAGAATGGAGCCCTCGTCAGTGGCCCTCTCTCTGTATGTCAGCAAATACACATTAGTCACCCAGCAGGCCCAGTTGGTTCTCGGTGTGTGTGATAGAGAGCGTGTGTGTGTGTGGGGGGGGGGGGCAAAGCATGCGAGTGTGTCCTTGCGCCCCAAATGGAAGTCGTGGGGTCCAAGCTGCCCCTCGCTCGCACAGCTGTTGCGTCACGTGGATGCGTGGAAGCGTTCCGTTTCACCTCGTCATGGCAGACGCCAGTGCCGCCGCCGCCCACCGACACGGCGAGCAAGTGGCCCTAACGCCGGCGTGTGTGGCGGGGAGAGAGGGTGGGGTGGGGGGGCAGTTGCTGAGCCTCTGTGCATGTGACCCCTGTACACCCCGGACTTAGCTTTAGCCCCCCCCCCCCCCCCCCCCCCCCCCCCCCCCCCATCATCAAAGGCAGCACAGCACAGCTGTGACCACCAAGGCCAAAACATGGACCTGCTCCAAATATGGAGGAATGTTTTTTTATTTTTTTAACTCCACCCCCTCTCCCTTAATTTCACATGGCTTGTCTTAATGAATAGCTGTGCGTGAACCGTGGCTTTGTTCTTCCTGATGAAATATTCAATTTGGTAGCGTGAACTGTGAACCGAAGAGGCAAAAGAAAACATGACGTTAAAGGTTGTTTCCGAGGCTAGGAAAAAGGGATGAAAAAGACCAGATGAACAGGGCAGATAAATGGGGTCTTTTTAGAAGCACTTGCACACAACAGCCATATTACCCTCTCCACCCCTGTTGAGCACATGGGGTTTCAGTTAGAGGCTAAGAACCTGGTACCACCATCCAGCACTACATATTGACAGCATCCTCAGCCAGCCTGCAGGCATGAACACAAACACACACTCTCACAGACACACACGCCGCAATTTCGCGCACAAACACACACACACGCCTACTCACACACGCAATGCACACACACAGAAATGTACGCGCGCACACCCTCCCATATACATCCCAGAAGACACACACACACACACACACAAGCTCCACTGCTCTAGACCTCTTTGCAGCTAGCACAGAGGGAAGTGGGCTGGGGAAGCACTTTGATGTGGAAACACCGAGGTCAGAGAGAACAGTCTGTGCAGCGCTGAATTCCATCCCCCCACAACGGTTCCATTTTGCTCCACGACTGGCTTCAGTTTGCGAGAGCGTCTTCAAAACCAAACACAAAAATGGATACAGAGGACTATGAATATGGAGGAGTAGACAGGCTCCATAATCCATTTACTGTTTAAGACGGCAGTAGCCGCATTGCCTCGGCACAGGACTGCAGTCTGCGTCCCATTTTGGAACCTTCCTCCTCGTCCCCCACTCTCTAATACTGGGCTTTTGTTCCTAGAAGCCAAAGAAAAGGCAAAAAGGTCCTTAACCAGCACATAAACTAATCTCAAATGTCATGTCTTATTAGACACAAATGGGAGGAGAAGTCTCGCTCACTCACCCTGGCGACTCAATGAATTTGTCAAAATTTTATGATAATTCATTCAATTACTCTTTAGACATTTAAATGATGTGGGGTGGAAAAAGAAAAGGGCGGGGGGGGGGGGGGGTGTCTGGACGGAGGAGAGGAGAGATGAAGTCAAGGAGGGGGTGGGGGAGAAGTAGGATTGGGCAGTAATCCTCCTCTTGATATTACACTGCCTCCAGAGGCTCTTGAAGAGCTTCACGTAACCGGACAAGGTTCTGCTTCAACTTTTCTCCCACACTGAGGGCTCAGTAGTGCAGACATGCTTTCAGCCCTCTCTCCCCTCACAACTTTTACACGAACACATATGCATACAGGAAAACAGAAAAACACACCCACGCGGAACTCGCGGAAAGCCATTGTGACGCGCACATGCTTTCGCAATATGGTCCCGTGTTCACACGCCACTTATACAATACACTGAAGACATGCACACATATGGGCCGAGAAACACACACCCACGCGGAGAAAGCGCCGCAGCAAACACACACCCTTACCTCACCGTCTCTCACGCGCTCTCCCGCTCGTTCACACGCACACGCACGCGCACACTCTCCCCTTGCTTTCCGGAGAGAATGACAATAAAAAGGCCCTCCGCTCATTTTGCCCCTTGACCTGTGATCCCTGGAGGTCCCCGGCTGTCTGTGTTGGAGGTGGGCGGAGGGGGGCGGGCAGGCGAGGGGGAGCGGGGTGTGAGGGGGGTGCGGGGATGTGTGGCGGTGGGAAGGGGGGGAGGAGGAGGGGGGCTGGGAAGTAGCCCTCTCCTGACCGTGGAGCCAGGTCGCTCCATCATGGGTAAGCTCCCCCTCTAGTGTTCACTGCTCTCTGCTCCTCGACTCCACTCTCCCCTCTCACGCTGAGCGAGCCTGTGCTGCCTCTGCACTGTGCAGCGAGGTCCCACGGCCAGGCTTCCTCCACCCGAGGCCTCCCCGTTACTTTCGCATTCGATTGCCGCGGACGCGTTTCGCTGTATGAATACTCGTGTCCAAGCTGCAGTGACAAATACCGATTAGCGGTTCCCCCCCCCCCACAATTTTTTTTTATTGAGATCTCAATTAATGCGCCGGCTAAATTGGGGGTGTCCGTAGTCTGTGTTTGAGGCAGCGAGGCCTATTGTCTTCGTCTGTGTGGTGACTAGCCCGCCGCCTGGCTCTCACGGGATTGGCTTAAACTAACGCTGTGTGGTGAACACAGACACAGGGACCGCCTAGAGTGGCCTCGCCGAGCTTAGCCTCGCCGGAGGGGATGCTAATTACCTTCTCTTTCTCTCCTCCTCCCTCTCTCTCTCTCTCTCTCTCTCTCGCTCTCTCTCTCTCTCCTTCTCCCTCCCTCTCTCTCTCTCTTTCTCTCTCTCTCTCTCTAAATCTACCAACCTTCCCTGGGACCTTGTCTCCATCCAGAGCTTACATGAGAGAGCGAGGGAGAGAGAGAGAGAGAGGGATAGGAGAGAGAGAGACAGAGAGAGAGAGAAGGTGAAGGAGGGAGCGAAAGAGGCAGGAGAAAAAACAGACACAAACCAATCATCTTCGACATTGCCTCTCCGAAACGCCAACCGCTCCGTCCCCAAAGTGGAGTCGTTTTCTGTTTTGTTTTTGTGGAAGCAGGCAAAGCCCACTGGGCCAGGGGAACCAGCGGACACAGCACAGGGCCTGCTCATTTCAAAGATCTTTCGCAATCAGTTACACAATAGAGCCCCCTCATTTTATGCCGCTACATCATAAAAGTGCTCCTTTTGTTACATTCCCATCCTTAAAAGGGCCCTAATCCTTCTCCTTTCAGGCCGGTCTATGGCAAATTCCACAGGGACATCCCATTCGCTGCAAGGGTTAGAGTGACCCACTCAGGAACCAGCATGCAGGGCTTTCAGCTTTTCTTTTGCTGCCACTCTCCTGAGAACATTAAATCGTACTTTTCATCCCCTTCACCATAGGGGGAAGCCCCGTAATGATGACAGAGAAACAGAAATTCCTTCACTCGGTCCTGTGACACCATTCTGCCGTCAGCCGGGCGTATTGGCGGACAGGACATCCAACATGGCTTCCTGCAGGTGGGACGGCGACGGAAGGTCACGGCGCCGTCCAAAGGAGAGAGGGAGAAGGAGAGAGGGAGACGGAGAAAGAGAGATAAAGACAGAGGAAGAGAGAGATAAGGGAGGTTGTTTCTTCAGGTTGTTCCCCCCCAGCAAATGAAGTCATCTGCTCAAAAAAAAAGAACAAAAAAAAGGAGAACTCGCTGTTTTCATTTCATCACGTCGCGTCTATTTATGTACTCACCCGTTTGAATGTTTTTATTATCCCTGCTTGTTTTACGCTCGCATATTCTGATCTACTCGACAAGACTGTCTGTGTTTATGAACCAAGACCGGCACCTGATGTACCTGCTCCTCTGCATTGTCTCTCTGTTCTTTCTCAGATCCCTGTTTTCAGTTGTTGTTATTTTTTTTTGGGGGGTGGGGGGGGGGTTCCTTTCCAATTTTTACGTGTGTTCTGGTCCTTTATTTTCTTGCTGTGAAGTTTGTGATGTTTTTGTGGGGCTGGTTTTCTCGAAGGGAGGCTGATTCATCAGGTTGGATCCCCCCGTGGTTTAGACCCTCAATCAGCCTGCCCTCTTCACGCCAAACATCCTCAACGAGAACATTGTTTTGATATGAAACACATGTCAATCAAAAGCCAGATATTCCCTTCAGCCTCTTGCCATCCATCCAACATTTCTGTTATGCTCCAGTGTTTCTGGGAAGCTTGAACGAATTGGTGAGTATTTCCAGCTCCCCAGTTGGGTCACATTGCTGATAGTTCGGGATACATGTTTGGGCAATGCTTTAAGCTCGCACGTAAAATAATTTGCACACAACTCCGACGAGAGTACAAAAGTCATAGTGAATATTATGTTTTGTTCAATTTCTTTTCACTGCATGCATTCCCTGCTTGTTACCCTGACAGAAACGACACTCCAAAAGTAGCAAGTGAGTTTATGACACCGTGAATCCCTTCCAGACTGTTCCGGGGGAGACGGCATGGCTCAAGCCCCGAAGCTTGTAAGAATGTGTGGAGCTCCGGCAACAATTCCCAGTGCAGGTAAGCCCACAGAGGCGCTAATGCTCTGGGATTTGACCAGGTGAAGATGTCACTGATGGTTTCTGTCCAGAGCTGCAGTGAGACTTCAAAACGACTGCTACTCCTTAATCCCCACCCCTCACAGCAACAAGCCTCACTCCTCTATAATGGCTTTACTGGGCCACTCAGCTCTGACTGTCACACAAGTCACCGAGATGTCTGTGTGGAGTGTCATGTGTGACCCACAGCGGCCATCTACAACCTCTCTGAATTGTCTTTCCGATTTGGAAAATGAAAAGCAATGTATGGATTCATGCATAGCGCTGTTGCTCATGAATGCTCCTATTGTAGCTGGTTGCCTGAGGGTAAGTCATAAATATTGTTAGACCCATTGAACTGAATTGTCAAGAACAAAAACCTATCGCCGGCTCGTCCACAAAGCCAGAATGCGGAGTCAGGATGAGGTTGTATGAAGCAATAATCAGAAGCAGACACTGACACTAGAGTTTGATTAAAAAATCTAATGACCTGTCACTCAGTGGGCCGGGCTAAACATACACAGGTGCCAACTCTTAGGCTCATCGCTCAGACTGTGAGACCTGGCGTAGCGACCTACCACACCCACTCACTTAGCACCGCGTTCCTGCCAGGCGTGGGGGACAGGGCAGGGTTCATCCCAGGGTAGGTAGAGCGGGTGCTGTGGCGAGCGGTGCCGGAGGCCGAGGGCTGTGAGTTTGAACCCTGTGGTGTCCGGCTACAGGTGCCATATGTTTGTCGACGGCGACCAACAAGCGCGGGGGATCCCGCGAACTGGATGGACACCGAAAACAGTTTGAGGCGCTGTCAAGGCGGAGGACGGGATCTCATTTTGGAGTGCGCCTCTTCCCATGTGAGAGGAGAGGGCGTGTTTTTCTTTGCTTTCTTTTCATTCACACTGCCCTGCCATGCGGGGGCGACGCCGCGGCCATGGTGGCCTCACCTTTCCCTGCCACCCCCTGCCCCACTCCTCCCCTCCCGCCACGTCGTAGCGGCCATTTTCTGGCAGTGACTTTGTCAGCTTTCACCCGGACGCGTGACACTCATGACAAATTGGGTGTGGAAGTGAAAGTGATGGGCTGTGAAAGCAGTCCCTCAGCCCCTGCCGCATGTCCACACGCAAACACACACGCACGCTCGCACAGACACGCACACTAACACACGCGCACACTGCCCTCGGAGTGACTGAGCGGCTGGGTTGTAAACAGGGTAGCACGGGAGATGACCTGGATGTAAAACACTCAGTGTGCAGGAAAAAGGAAATGGGAAAACTTGACTTCCCTCAGCATCAGCCGCTGGCCCGTAGTGGCCCCATCCATTCAGACCGCATCGCTTCCCGGAGAAGCTCTCCAGCCATGCGGTTCAAAGCACACTCCCTTCCTTTTTCTATTTTCTCTCTCTTAGAAAAACACATTCGCCGTCTGGATTCATCCATATTTGAGGTTTATTCCAGCTAATGTGGAACAGATAGCTCTTTACAGTTATCCCCGTTTTACCCATAAACCCCCTGCTTAGGTTATTTTCCCACAATTTGTTAAGCAATTAAAATCCTTACATTACGCACCTTTTACGGTGCAAAATCAAGTAATTCGAACCGAGGAAGGAAAATTATTACACCAAATTGTATAGCAATTATCATAACATTACACTAATTCCCAGAGAAGTATTTAAATTATATGGCTGGTTGATTGCGTGATGAATTAAAGAGCCATTTTCTAGGAACACTCAGGGCAGAGCAATATCCTATTGAGATCAGAAGGGGTGTTGAGGAGCAGAGAGGCCTGAAAGTGTTCAGCACACTGGAGTGCTCGCATGCACCCCAGCAGGCCCTCAGTAAGGCACAGTGCCCGCCCCAAAACACACAAAAACAAGTATTAAAGTATTAAGCTAAGGCTCATTTTGGATGGTTCATTTATGGATGACCAACGAACTAACAACTAACTATGCACTGGACATGGAATTACATTTAGCCAGATAGGGCGTCACTCGCTATTTCAATGCAGTCCACCTCAGTGTCTAGTCTATACAGCCACCTATCCCAAACCTAGTGTTTGCTCGATGCGATTCAACAGTGAATGGAGGACGGCACAACGGGAAATGTGTGTAAACGTGTGTAAATTGGGACAGGTGATTCTTCATTATTCAACGTCTCTCTGTTCTTTCAAAGGGTGTGAGTTTGAAAAGTCAAAAGGAGGATCAAACAGAGGAGCCGTCCGGCCTTTTCTGCTGCGTGACAGAGGGGACCAAGAAAGAAGCTCATTGTGGCTGCTAACTCTTAAATCTAGTGCTCTGAAGAACAGTCCAGCAGAGATGAAATGAATGCCTGCACATTCACAATGACTTCCTTTATGGACACACAGACATACAGGGACACATGCGCGCACACACACGCGCGCGCACACACACACGCACGGACCCACACATTCAGACTGACACGCACGGGTACTCACACACAGATGGACACACCCTCGGACACACACGTACAGGACACACCCGTGAGACAAATGTGGATAAACACACACAAACACATGTCAACATTTAGCTAAGAGAGGAAGAAAAGAGAGCAAGACAGTAAGACAAGGAATACATCAGGAAAGATGACATGCTACGTGACAAAGTAATCTGTAACCAGTAGACAGTTTATGATAGTCATGTCCATGTTGTCCCCAGTGCTCCTTGGCTAACCTCTCCTTCAGTCAGCGCAGCCAATCAGTAGTGGCCTCTATGTGACAACTACAGCTATGTGTTAGAGGAGAGGAATCTGACGCTGACTAAATCAAATATTTCCAGTCTACTACACCATGACCATTGTAAAGCAAGCATCAAGAGACGAGAAATCTTTGAATTCCTCAAATAGTTTGAGGTGATTAAACATTCCTCGGCAATCAATCCAAAAATCAAAATCCTAAATGAGTATTTACGGTTGTTTTTGGGGGGGGGGAAATCACAAGATAATAAAACGTGTTTCAGTATGAGGATCTCTGTACAGCTAAGTGTATTAAATCATATTTGATTGTAGAAAAGTGATCATAATTACATACAGTCGCTACTCTGGATACTTAAAACTGGAACTGCAGTGAACACACTCAGATTATCAAAGTAATATCGCGTCATAGACAAGGCTTCATAATTAAGCATGCTGTTCTTTGAGACTTGAAGACAAAGGACCTCTATACAATGCACAGTTGGCCACATATTCACTAACACCCCCTATTGGCTATGAAGACTGACTTTGATCTCAAAATATAATTGTTTGGAGAGTTGCCCCCAAACTGCTATAGAATATGTGGATGTTTGATTTCTTTCTTAATCAAGGATTTTATAAACGTTTTAGAAGTAGGGTACAATTGAAAAGACCTATTGCGTGAGAGCATCAGACGACTTGATAAGCATAGCATGAACTTTAGAACATGTATATTATTATTACTGCAACGTCTAATACGATTAGACTAATTGGGTTTAATTATTTTGGCCATTAATGAGAGAATAGAATCCAATCCGAAAAACTCAACACAAACAGGCCCCAACTGAACTGACCCATGTCTGTCACGTGCACATAAACACACTCAATCCCTAAAACCTGGTGCATGTTTACACATACATGGCACTAAGACAGTGGCCAGGCACAAAGCTACGGGCCCCGACTGGGCACCGCGGCCATTGTGTGTGCATCAGCCGAGCCCTTTTTGTGCCATTGTGCCCGGTGACAGGCTGAATGGGAGGGGGTGTTTAGCGGCGGAGGGATGTGTAGGAGGCACCTGCTGGGCTAGGCTGCACCGGCCCTGCTCTGCCCCACTATTAATACGTGTAGCGCAGGGGGCTCTTTTGTTACTCCGGAGCTGTTGGTGGCGACATGTTTGAAGTGTCACAAGTGTCAGTCTTTATTACATTCAGACCGATACTGGGGCGGACGGAGAGAGGAGGAGAGGGAGAGATGGAAGGAGAGAGGAGGAGAGAGAAAGAGAGTTGGGGGGTGGTGGGAGGAGGGGGGGGGGGGGGGGAATAGCCTCGCTCACGCTGTTTTGAAAGTAAACGCGTCGGGCAAATGAAGAGAAACTTGGCAAGCTACCTGGTATGGTGATGTTCCAGTGATTCTGCTGTTTGGGGGATGTCACGCTCTCTAATGGGCGACTTTGTGGCTGAATCGCTGCTCCATTTGTCAGCCTTCAGCGTTGAGGGATGGACATAATTCCCCCTCCTGATTAAAATGTCTCATAACTCTGAGGGGACAGAGGATGGATTCATTTGCTAACCGACATTAGCTGCGTTTACCACAACAAACACCAGCCAAAAGTCCACGCTCTGAGGATAGCAACTGAAGCTGCCTCCTGAAGTCATCTCAAAGCACAACAAAATGACACTTTGTTGTTTTGCTAAGCTTGTTTTCTGTGCTTTCTCACTGAAGGTAAGAATAGTCTTTTCTGCTGCTGATTATATTAGTAGACTGTTGTGGTGATTGGCAGGTGATGAGAAGTGTCCATTTGGCCACTTATACAAGGCCTGAAGAAGCATGCGTTTGAAAGACATACAGAGAGATGGAGAAGGAGGCGAGAAAGGAAGAGAGAGAGGAAGAGAGAGAGAGGAATAGAGAGAGGAAGAGAGAGAGAGGAAGAGTGGGAGAGAGAGGAAGAGAGAGAGAGGAAGAGAGGGAGAGAGAGAGAGAGAACACAAACAAATTTCCCGAAACACAAATACAGAGGTTTTAAAAGCGCACATCGATTGACATCCGTTGCAAATGTTCATCGACAAGAGGAGAAAAGCCATAAGAGAGGAAAAAAAAAAAATCCATAATTGCTCTCATCGCCATATAATTTTCTGCTGGCAATTTTCAGGGAGCACACAATGACCTTTGCCTACTTAATTCCTGCACAATAAAGCACCAGAGAGATGATCACTGAGCCACATAATTACCTCCTCATCAATACATGGATCTACTGTACGTTACAGAAGGCCTGTGAATGCAAGGGGACGAAGGGACAAAACACATTACAGTCACACCAACGCACACAGCGCCCAACACCAGGGTGTGGATCCCAATCTGGATCTGCAGTCCATCTGAAATGCATGGTGGGTAATGATGATGTGAGGGGTGAGGGCTGGATGTAGGAGCCCCATATGGCCGTCTCTGTGCGTGTCATTACCTTGTTACGGCTGTGACTGCCATCCAGCGAGAGAGGGACAGAGGCGGAGGGAGGGAGGCGGAGAGAGGGAGGCGGAGAGAGGGAGGTGGAGAGAAAGGGAGAGAGGGAGGTGGAGAGAGGGAGGTGGAGAGAAAGGGAGAGAGGGCGCCCAAGACAACGCTAGAACTGGAATTGGCAGAGGTCAACAGTGCCATAATTACTTTAAAATGTCAGCCTACAATAAAATACAACAGTTCATCTGGCAGAAAGCAAATTAGCTTTGACCATGCCGTAATTACCCTTTCCTGCAGAGCCATTAGAAGAGATCAAATCTCCACATTCAGTGTTTGAGGAAAGGGCATCACAGTACACTCCACATGACAAGGATGCACATTTGCCATTTTGCCGGGGTAATTAATTGTCCTTAGAATATAAATTTTATATTTGACTCTGGAATGGAAGAGTGTAATAACCTGCCAGTTTTATCTTAACCATTCTAAGACTCCGACCCTTCGAGATTCCCCCACCGTTTTCCCCACCTCTCTCTCTCCATTTGACTTTTTCAGTTCACTGGTTTATAAGGTTAAGTAATGCGACCCAAAAAAATCCAGTTTTTTAATCCATAATCCACGGGAAGATGAATTGCACACCCAGATAATGATGTAGGAGTCAGGTTTGATCATGAATGCATAATCCACGGGGAAACACTCGGAATGTATGAAAACACACAAACATGTAGCAGGTGTTTCTCGCCAAAACATCACAATGACTTATTAGACGCTGATAACCTTAGAGGGCTGGTCAATGGAGAACAGTTCGATTGGTGCCATGATAAACATACACCAGATGTCCATTAGACACATGGAATCGACTTGTGCCTGGACCCAGTGGAGAAGATAAAGTCCTAATGGCCCTAAAGATGCTGTCCCTCAGCCCTCTCCTCAGAAAACGCCCGGGTAGCCAGCATTCTGCTCCCTCGTCCACCTTCCATTTCCTCCCAAAGAGAAGCGTTCATTAATGACTATCTCCGCTATAAACTCTAATTATATTCCCGGCACACTCACGTCCTCTCGCTCTGAGGGCACAAAGAGAACTAAATGAATAAGGTGTGGAAAACCTGTAGCCTTTGTTCTGATCATCTTCAGAACTAATTAGAAATGCTGCAATCTCCAATTAGCTAATGTGCCTTCGTTGACCCCGAGAACATTGAGCAACCACGAGGCAGAGAGATGAAGACAAAATTGAAGAAAAGAAAAAAGAAAAAAACCTCCATTGGCAACACAACTTTTTTTTTCACACTTACAATCTGATGATAGGAGATGAAAAGATACAATTTGATATGAAGAGTACAGACGCCGGAACAAACCAAGGTTAACTTATTTTACGGAAATGTCAACAGAATGAACAATAAAGAGTGGTTGCAAAGTAAAGGTCAAAGACAGGGAGAGGACCTTGATGGAGTGAAATGTTAGCTCAACCAGAACGGGTCTGTGAGAACTATTTCTCGTCATCAGTATTGTTTCCTCAGACATGCCAGCAGATCATGGATTATGCTTAAATCTTGATGAAACAACTGTCTTCTAAGTCAATGGATTTTCCCAAAGCCATGTTGCCATACCACTGCGTTACAGTATTCCTGTTCACCTTTGAAGCAAACAGTCTCACAAGACATGTCAACACTGTGAAACTGCACTGTGGAAGTACAGATGGGCCCATGTCATTCCTCTGCTTGTTTCTTCCACAGCAAAAAAAAAAATGGATGTGACTCAATAAGTATCTCTGCTTGCCAGTCTGCTGTAAATGAGAAGATAGATTTTCATAGGAACATTCAGGGGGATTACACCCATATATGGCCACGGTAAGGAGAATAAGATGTGACCTGCTTCCCAGACAATACCTGGAAGCGATGCAGCGAGAGCCAGTTACGGAGGTGAATGCCGTCGCCATCAATTTCCGTAAGCCCTGTGTGTTCTATTACCCATAGGTACTGCTTTTTTGTCAACGATTATTATTGTTCGATTCCAGCCCCGTTGTTTGCACATTTTTGACGCTTTTGGCGATTAGCGTCGGAGGCAGTGAGAGGCGGGAGGGGCCTGGAGGGCTGGGGGGGGGGGGGGGGGGGGGGGGGGTGGGGGGGGTGGGAGAGAGGGTTGGGGTTGTATTGACAGCCAAACTAAATGAATGGGGGATTAGGTGCTGTGTAGTCCCAGTGTGGACCCAAGCCCAACTCAGCCAGGGGGGAGGGGGGGGGGACAAGGGTGGGGTGTATCCCAGGTAGCCCTGCTGTAGCTTGGGCTCTGCTTGAGAGCATTGTAACCTTATCAAATTACTGCTGGGCCCGAGACTGTCAGCGCTGCTCCTGAGTTGGCATAGACCGCCATGATTAGTCATGTTGAATTAAACATTCAGAGCATGTATGCCCTACCCACCAACACTACACACACACACGCATCCTCTCCGCCCTGCCCACCAACACTACACACACACGTGCACACTCTCTGCTCTATCCACCAACACTACACACACACGTGCACACTCTCTGCTCTATCCACCAACACTACACACACACGTGCACACTCTCTGCTCTATCCACCAACGCTACACGCACCGACATGCACACTCTCTGCCCTGCCCACCAACACGACACAAAGCCATCGTCTCATATCTGTGCATACACAAACGCACGCACACACACACGGGCGCACACGCACGCAAGCACACACACACACACACACACACCCTCCCACTTCTGTTTGAGAACAGGGAGATGTGGAAGCGTAAACAGGATTACGGAGACGGATCCACTGTCACACAGACCTCCGGATTGTCATTTCCATGCCTTCCTGACAGCTCGCCACGGCTCTAAGTCACCCAGCGTTCGCCTTGACATGAAACGCAGGACCCGGGAACAAACGAGGTTATCAGCGGGGAGAGATGCGGAAGAGGAGACACGTCTACTCGGGTTTGGAGGCCGGGGGCCGGGTCTGTGGCGTGGGCTGGGTGAGGCGCTGAGGGGGTGGTGGAGGGAGGGATGGAAATGGGTGGGTGGGGGGTTCAAATACTGTGACTCTCCCAGACACAGCGTCTTCGCACCTGCCGTCTCGCTCTCGCTCACACGCGCGCGCGCGACACCTTTCGAACAGTCCTCCAGATTACAATCCTGTTCATTAATTTTATCTCTTCCGACATAAACTTTTAATATGCACACCATCCGTACGAGGGGACTTCCAGGGCAGTTTAAATGACTGCAACCTGTAATTACTGTTCCAGCACTTGATTAGAATAATCTGATTGCAATTATTCAGTGACTTTAAAATACAAGCCCCAAGCTAGAGAACAATAATTCAGGGGCAGTGATTTTGAACGTGGCTCCTTTTTGGCTGTAAAATGATGTTTTAATCGGAGTCAACCAAGGGGTTCCCTGCTAAGGAGCCAGTTCCTTCAATTAAGACCCATTTATGCAGCGAGGGGGAAGAAGTTGGGATGTGATGTGGAGTTAATCACCAGGCCGATAGTCACCGAGCCATCACGGATCAGAGGGACTAACCTGCTAACCGGTAAACAGGCAGGAACACAAGAGACAAGGCAAGAGCTCGCACAGTCACGAACACGCACGCACACAAATTGATGCATATTTCAACACAACAAAGCTTGCGCAAGTGTTCGTGTGCGCAGACAGAGACACACACAAAAGCTGATGGCACACACAAACACACAAACAAGCTCACTGCAAACATGTCATGCGTACGCAGACAAACACACACTCGCGCGCGCACAAACAGCACGGCTGTTGCTTCCCGCAAGTTAATGGGGTGAAAACTCCAAATAATCTCTGAAGCTTAAAAGGCCAAGACTATAGATAAAGGTTTATTGTTGCCATAATCACTCCACTGAAAGGACGCGAGCGTTGAATCAAATTGCAAATCAAGATGTTTGGCGGTCAAGCATGGCCAAAGATAGACATGTCAGCTTCTGCAGAGGCACAGAGTAAATATAATTTATCATCGACCTCAACAGTGGATCTCAATTGGAGCCCGATTAATTAAAAAGGTAATTCTACAAGGGAAACTGTGCCACTCTGGCAATCACTCCATGGTCAAAATGAAGGACGAGAGCAGAGAATTTTTATAGGCTGTGATTTAAGGGACTTTATTTCTTCCATCTGATCCACCTGAGGATAGTCACTGCTGCCTTGCACTGTCTGGCTGACCCACGGAGGGTGATTAAAAAACAGCAGAGATGATTAGGGTTGAATGGTAGCGCTGGGCACACACACACGCACTTATACTGTATGTGTCCTTCAGGGACTAAAGTGTGTGTGTGTGTGTGTGTGTAGCGACACGTGCACTTTCAAACTCCTCCACAGCAGTGGGCAGACAAAGCAACTATATCAAATGTAGGTAATTACTACAATCCTGTAATCACCACCATACGAGAACGAAACATGCCACAGTATTGTGTCAAATTAACCAGCGTAAGTGACTCAATCAGACACGTCTTCCACAATCACAGCCATTGTGCCTTGGTCTCACCCGAGCCCGTAAGGCGGAGAGTTCAAAGAGCCCCTGTAACGTGTTGTTGCAGCGACCATCTTTCATCTGGGATGTTGGCCTGCGTTGGATCATAGGCCTGTGATGAAAAGCGCTAACAGTGATAGCAGGGCTAATTTGATGCTAATGAATAATGGCTACTAATAACAGCAGTGTGGCTCACCTCGGGCCACGCGGGAACTGCGCGTCACCCCCCCCCCCCCCCCCCCCCCTCCCCCCCCCAAGGAGCCAATCTCTCTCCACCCCACACACACCCCGCGCACACCAGCCCCGATGACTTCATAAGCCTGGTGGATGAAGACCTTGGTGTCTTGGGTTGACGAAACACAGAGTTACGCGCTCTTCTTGAGTTCCTCAAGGAGGGTTGTCACCGAAGGCCTTGTGTGCAGTATTATTCAAGGACATAGTTATTGTATCTGCGAAGAAACACATTTGTATTTCTTCTTTACGTCTGTTTTTGTTTGTTTGTTTGTTTGTTTGAGCTCTGAGGCTCTCAGACAATTTACATGCTGTAGACTTAATCTCCACACAGGGTGAGGTAGCAGAGATAGAGGGTCGGAAAGACACCGTCAATAAAGGGTATTGTATATCGAGTACGTGCTCGCCTTTTATTTGCGCTCGCTTGAGGATGAGTGGGCGGGAGAAGCCTGAGCGTGTTTGCGTTTGTGCGATAGGGCGCGATGGCGTGTTCTGCGTGTGTTTTTATTGACGTGGGCGTCAGGAGGTGGCCTTGAAGGGGCTGAACTTTGTCAGGTCTCCACAATAAGGTGAGGCGTAAACAAGCCTGATGAAGGCTAATCACTTTAACTCGCTTCAAAAACGCGGCAGC
This sequence comes from Osmerus mordax, assembly GCF_038355195.1. Taxonomy (NCBI): domain Eukaryota; kingdom Metazoa; phylum Chordata; class Actinopteri; order Osmeriformes; family Osmeridae; genus Osmerus; species Osmerus mordax. The sequence continues at coordinate 4,127,335 of NC_090077.1, read as the reverse complement.
CATGTCGACGTGGCCCTCTTAATCCACAGTCCTCGGTAACCTGCACGTAATCCCCTTCAAGAGGAGGACCAGGAGAGGCTGGAATGGAATTACAGTAAGGATCATCTTCAGGCCAATTATGTACTGCAAGAGTCAGAGCAGCACATGGGTAGAGAATGCAACGTGTAATCCACGTTGTTGATCTATTTTATTTATTTAACCTTCATTTGGGGAGCTACTCTGATGGTCTCTTTTTTTTAAGGTGAGCGCTGCATAATGCGCCCGTGGAAAAAAAAGAACGAAAAACCAACTCTAAAAACTGAAACCGAAGATGAATTTCGTGAATCGCTATGGTTACAGGAACAGAACCAACAAAGAGCGCCCCAAACGTTGATGGGTTAATTCCCCAGCATATTCACCGTTAGCCCAAAAACGATGAAGATTAGTAGCATCGCGTTGTGCGGAACAACCATAATTACCCGCGTTTCCTTAGAGCGATCATGCACTCAATAGTCAATTTCTGTAGTTATTCCTGTTGCCCACGGCTATTTAGAAAATATATTAGACAGAGATATAAAATAATTTAATAAACACACACAAGCAGCATTTGAACCGATCTGAGTACCGTCTAGTTTCCTTCCAGACGGAGGTGGGGTAGAAGGACAAAGAGCTCGCTCTCTAACAGAGCCCCACGTTGAACTCATTCCTCCCTCTTAAGCTGCTCTGTCTCCCCACGTTCTCTGAACTGTGCAGAGGAAACCCCTTCCCCCCCCTCCCCCCTCCCCCTGATTCCAACGCGGCCGAACGAAACCTATCATTATCGGGGTCCCAAAATGGGAGAAGAGGAGAGGATGCAGGTGGAGACGGAGTGAGGGGAGGGTGGGAGAGTACTGGGACGTACAGTACGGAGGGGAGAGATGGGGAGGGCAGGGGGGGGGGGGGGGGTGAAGGGGGCCCGGTGAGTGTGGGAGGTGCGAGGGAGAGAAAGAGAGAGAAGGGGTGGGGATGGGGTCCTTGAAATAGTGCCCTGGTTTGTTAGGGACCAGCTGGACTGGAGTAGCCTGCTGATTCTGGCTGCCCTCCTCGTCCTCTCTCTCCCTCCCACGACCTCCCTCACCCTCCCTCCATCCTTCTCTATCCGTCTCCCCCCCCCCACCCCCCCCTCCCTCCAACAGTTAGTCCGTTGAACATCCATGCTGCTGGTCTTTCCTGGAGAGCCTGTCCCAGATTAGCAGGAGAACCCTGACCCTGGCTGGCCGCCTCCGGGGGGCGGGGTTAGAGCAGCCAGGCTATCTCCTCGCCCCCCGCGGACACACTGCTAACATGCCTGGCCCTGACCTCTTTGTGGCACCAGCTGCTGGGTGACAACAGTCCCCTGGACGCTGGCCCCAATCTAGCATGCATGTCCACTCCACCGTCCAGCCATGCTACCCTGGACACAGCTGGCCCCTGTGGCTTTGCCATAGCATCGCCGGGGGGGGGGGGGGGGGGGGACTCCAACGAGGGTTTGAATGTCCCCGATTTGAAATGGGACGTGGGTGCATTTTATCACCAAAAAACAGCTTGGGGATTTAGTTCACACGTGCTCTGGCAGGATCCAGACCAACTTTGGGCTTTTCTACCTACTCCCGATTTAAAAGAGACCCATCCGTGGGTATGGTGCTGGTCTAGAAGTTTCCATCCAGGCCCCCCCCATGTCAACATTAGCCTCTTAAGCACAACAACAAGGTGGTGCGAGGAGCCAGCAGGCTCTCTGTGAGATCTATCATACCTTTAGTGAATCTAGCAAACTGCCTTGACAATAGAGCTAATGACTTGTTTTGTTTTCGCCGCAGTCTGAGACGAGAGCGTCCGGGGGGGCTGGGCTTTACGTCATCGTCCTCGGCCCTCCTCTCAGGTCGGGCCAGCGGGCTAGCGGGCCGCGCTGACATGCTTATGTCATCAGAAAGGGTGAAGATTGATTGTGCCTTTCATTAGAGTGGCTGTCAGGGGCAGATGTCCACAGATGGGTGGTATGTTATATAACGAACAGCGTTGGCATGCACCGAGCGTTGCTGTCCTGTTGCTGTTGGCTCGGCTGGGCTGGATTGCTGTCTCCCTGACCAGGGACGGGCCACCCAAGGTGTTCTGCGTGGGTCTTT
>NC_090077.1:4083189-4125015 GCF_038355195.1 Osmerus mordax | reverse complement strand
TGTGAGAAAAGGGGAGGGATGGGTGAGTCGAAAGGGAAAAAATGTTGGTCATCAATTGCTGGGCGCAGATCCAGGAGAAGATTGTTGGACAGCAACTCTGCAACAGATGTCTGATTAGTGTCTATTAACCTGCTTCCTCCATCTCATAGGCCGCTCCGCTGAAGCACCCCGACTGGGGGAGCCTTGTCCGGCCCAATAGGAGGGGCTCATAATCCCGTCCCCCCCAGAAAAAAAGACTAGAGATCACAGCCCCTGATTGGCCGGCTTTACTGCTCTGGCAGTCGTGAGGAGGGCAGACATGACTCAAACCCTGCTGCTTCCATCAAGACTCATCCCTCCCTCTCCCCTCGCCCGGCCTGTCCGTCGCCCTGCCCCTCCCGTCTCTCTCTCTCTCCATCCCTCGCCCTCTGACTCCCTCGCTCTGCTTTCTCCCTTTCCTGTCCCCTCAGCTGCTTTCCCTCCCTCCCTCCCTCCCTCCCTCCCTCCCTCCCTCCCTCCCTGATTGAGTGTCATCTGTGCGTGGTGATGTGGCGGCGAGCGTGCTGGGGAGGAGGGGCCTGGCGGCGCTGACAGACCTGACCGGCGGTCGCTGCAGCGTTAGCCGACTGTCACGCACATTCCGTTAAAGAGCAGCGCGGCAGCTGGACCAATCACGTGTCCAATCACCAGGGGCCTGGCCCAGCTCCGCTGAGGACCGCTAGAGCTGAAGGAAGGGGCTGTGGAGCAGCCCTGCAGACATACATTGACACACAAGAAGCAGCTCCTCTCCAGTGTAGAGACCTAGGCAGTACTGTCCTGCACTGGAAAGTGACAGGAAAAGGCCGTTCACATTACAGCTCTGCTAGGCTACTGCGCTGCTGTAACAAGCTAGCAGGAAATAACTCCACCGCATTCACGGACGTTTAAGGCAAAGCAAATACAGAATTGTCAATTTGCTAGTGGCACGCAAATACTGTACTATAGAATCTGGTTTAGTGGTGTCCGTCTTGAAATGAAATACAGCATGCCCTAAAAATGTCTTCGATACGAGTTCAGGTATCCTTCGCCAACATTTTTTTTTCTTTTTTTCTTTGATCCCTTTCCTCCTTTTATTATCTCTGTCTGAGACACACAGAAATTCTGGAGGAACGCCATCTGAAATAGAAATCATCTCCTCCCAATCATCAGAGCATGCCAGTTAGTTTCCCATTAAACCCGTTTTACTAGCATGCACCGAGCGTGACTCAGGACTGGGAGCTAGCGGCCGGCTTGGAGCAGTGCAGGGGGCGGTCGGGGGGTGGGAGGCCGGGGCGTGGAGGGATGGAGGGCGGCGAGGCAGAGGACAGGCTCCACATCTGTTCCAGTATTAAAGGCATATGGGCCGAGGGGGGCCGGCCAGCCAGCCACTCGCATGCACAGACCCCTCGGCCCAATCAGCCCTGATGGAGGTGATGTCATGGACCTGCCTCGCCTCAGCCTCTCGCCTCCTCCTCACAGCCGGGGAGCCCCGGGACGCCTCTGCCCGGGGCCTGACGACACGGCCAGCTCGCTGTCAGCAGCTGCCCCTCGCGGGCTGGGGGGGGCTGGAGGGCTGGGGGGGGCTGGAGGGCTGGAGGGGCTGGAGGAGGCCCCTGGGGCTAGGGACCCAGCACCTGGGACGAGCAAGCCAGGTAAAAGGTCACCATGTAACTGGGCTGGGAGAGATACGGGTGTGAGTAGGGGGGGGGGGGGGGGGGGACCTGGGCACAGGGATGGAAATAGCTGAGGTGAGGGGGGGGTTCAAATGTGAACAGGTTTGGAAATGTAAAAAGGTTCAAGTTTCACAGAAATGCCAGGGAACATCGATAAACGTCATCCAATCCCCCCCCCCCCCCCCCCCCCAGTCCGTGATTATGGGCGTCGAGTTTAACCGTCGTCCTCGCAAACATTCGACCGCTTTCGGATTCTCCGACGCAACAAGCGGTGTTGCCTTCGGTCCCATCTGTTTGGTGTCCTCTGTCAGTCGGAAGCACCTGTGAGGGTCTGGTGTGTGTTAGTCCTCCTGCCAGCAGAGAGACAGAGAACACTGTGTCTGGTGACACAGGAGAGCCCCCGGGTCATCAAACCTTCCCCTGTCGGAAAATGGATCTGCGGAACAACGGTACCATTCCACATTTATCAGTGACACTACCAAGGCCCTGGAACCACACAGCTGTGGGGGGGCTCCCTGCCGCCCCTAACCCCCCCCCCTCCAGGGACACCAACCACACCCCCTCCCTAGAAATAGCCATTCATCTGGGCCAGGCTTTAATTGTGGAGCGGGGGTTAAGGGAAGATAGAGAGTGTTGTGACAGGGGATGGCTGGATTGAGACAGGTATGGCGACGGGCGACGGGGTGGGAGGCGTCTTGGGGGTATGAGCGCCCCTGCTGTTCTTGGTGGCCTTTTTGGGGTGTGTGTGTGTGTGTGGGGGGGGGGAAAGGTTTAGTCACTGCGGAGCGATCCTGGAGCTTGTCACAGGGGATGTAATGAGGGTCAGATTACAGGCAGGTCTGCAGACTGGCTGCAAAAGGTTGGACGCTAATCCCACAGTTATTAAAGGGGCGCTTTGTTGCAGTGGCCGAGCATTAGAGGGAGATAGAGAGGGAGGAGAAAGAGAGGGAGAGAAGGGAGGGAGAGAGAGAGGGAGGATGAAGAGTGGTGTGCAGCAAGGAGGAGGGGGGGGGGGACTGCTCGCCTCTCTGGGGTTCTTGATATGAAAAGCCTCTTGTTGCCACCCAGGAGAAGAGCGAGCAGGATGTTAGGGGAAGCCAGACTCACAGGCTCCTACCGCGGGAACAAGACAGGCCTTGTTCCGGGTTTAAGGAGCAAACAGATTAAGATGAATTGATGCAAGCTTAGCGACTGAAAAATGGAGGCAAAAAGAGAGAGAGAGAGAGAGAGAGAGAGAGAGAGAGAGAGAGAGAGAGAGAGACAGAGAGAGAGAGAGAGAGAGAGAGAGAGAGAGAGAGAGAGAGAGAGAGAAATAAAAAGGGTTGGGTGTGTGCTGCAGACGTTTGTGGTGTGGTCAGACCGAGGGCACTAGGGGCGGATCGCCTCTCTCATTCAGCAGATAACGCGCAACCCAGAGGAAAGAGGTTTCACATCTCCTCGATCCCCTTTCAAAGGTGTGGGTGAGAGGTTTAAGAGCAGAGGATGACTGAATTGACAGGTTTACCAAACAAGGGGGGGGGGGGGGGGGGGGGGGGGGGGGGTTTTCCGAAGCGGGATGATTTGAAATCTCGACACTATAACAATAGCTGGAAGAATGAGCACAGGATTCCAAACGTAGTGCATGTAAATGAACCTATGTATGTAGGTCTATGGTGATGTGAAAGTTGGGGTGTTTGGTGCATTGTTTAATAAGAGTCTAGCTGGAGGATCCACTTCAATGAGGGTTGTTTCGTTTTGTAAAGGGGGGGTGGGTTATATGATGGTGTGGGGGGGGTGGGGGGGTGGGGGGGGGGGGGGGGGGTGTGGTGTGGGTGGGTGTGTGGGGTGGGTGTCCGACACGGCACTCGCACCAGAGGCCTTGCTCACATCCAGCATCCCACGGTGCACTCTGCGACGTATCTGTCGTCTCTAAGCCCTCGCCTGGCTGAGGCCGTGCCCTGATGTTTGCACAGATCAGAGAGAATCATCTGGGTTAACATGCCAATTATACGCCAAAGCCTCCTCATATCTCAGCCGGGATCTCCTCCTGTTACAGTCTCTCTCTCTCTCTCTCTCTCTCTCGTCTGCTAACAGATCTCTCATGCTTGCAGTCTGGTCTCTTCCACACGGCTAATCCTTTAAGAGGTGGTTCCGCCACCATCACCTTAATGAAAATGAACACGCTGCGACGGCAGCCAATAACACGGGCGGGACTGACAGATGTACACAGCAGTCACCACCCCATACCCAATCTACATACCAGGGCATATTTTCGAATGTCAAACTGGGGATATTATCACCCACGAAGGTCGACTGCATGGAGAAGTTCATAGACGTAGGTCGCTATAGGAGTACATCAGCTATCCCTCATCTACTTCAATGGCAATTGGGTGTGAAGGTATGCACAGCCCTCACTGCCCTCATACCCCTGTCAAGCTAAGCTCCTTAACCAGATGCACGCACGTTGCCGCGGGCGCCGCAACCCCGACGCGACCCCTACATCTGTTGAAACCCGACCCCACCTGAGCGATTCTGGACCTGGGTCATGTGACCCCGGGGCCAACTCGGAGGGCTGGTTGGGTCAGGATTAATAACGAGAGAGGTGAGCCGTTCCTGGCGGCGACACTCTTGTCTGAAGCGATTATGCCGTGAACAGGCTCTACGCTACTCCACAGGCTTTGAATGCCCTGGCCTTGTTTGGTTAAGAAACCACAACACAGGTACCATAGAGGGTTGACCTGACCTCCTCTCCCCAGGGAGGAGGTAGAAAAAATGACTCGCTAATAACGTAAACCGTGGAAGTTATTGGGGTCAATTTCTAGGTTTAGCTGAGAATTTCAGTTCTCGGAGCTTTAAATACAAAGATGATAGTGTTCAGCCCGCTGGTGTTTTGCAACCAAGGATTCTAACGATTGACGATGAGAACACAATGACAATGTTTCATTCGAACATCCATCCATCAGTTGGTTTCTCCTGCTTTTCTTGTTTGTGTTTGCCTGTTTGTACTGTGTGTCTGCGATCTCAGCGGTTCCCCTTTGACCTCCGCTGGGTGATTAGAGCGAGAGAGGTTGAGACGGGGGGGGGGGGGGAGAGAGAGGAGAGCGAGAGAGGTTGAGACGGGGGGGGGGGGAGAGAGGAGAGCGAGAGAGGTTGAGACGGAGGGGGGGGGGAGAGAGAGGAGAGTGAGAGGAGGTTGAGATGGAGAGGGGGGGGGGGGGGGGGAGAGCGAGATCTCCCGGACCAATTACAGGCCAGAGAAAACAAAGGGCCATATTTCAATGGTTCCTCCAGCTGTGCTGTTTATGAGCTGATGTGCTTAGTCTCTCCGTGACCTTCACCTCCACACTTGGCCCCTCGGAGGGAAAACAAGCAGAATGTCCCGACACTCTACCTTTCAGATCCCCGGCGAGTCCTCCTTACACAACCCGGTGAAAAACATCATTTCATTTGTTCATTGTATCTGTTGTGTACCTGTTTATCACTTCATAGCCCGTCATAGCAGCTTTACGAACCTGTAAGACATCCATTGAGCGTGTAGTAGTGTGGATGTGAAAGGGTGGGGGGGGGAATGTGGACTAATTTAAAGCTTAATGGCAAGGTATGTGTCATATGTAACCTTTATAACTTTGCTTGTCAGTTTTTTTCCATTAGGGACCTCATAAGAGGGAGCCGGCTCTCAGTCACTGTGTTCCTGTGACAGTTCTAACCTTCCCAAGCGTCAGGCTACAGCCATCTTCACCGCGGCCCTATTGACCAAAGCAATAAGCCATTCTATATGGTGTATTAAAGTCATTTTCCACATGCTACCTCAGCAACGGCCATTGTTCATGCAAGCTCCTGCTGACCACGGAGAAGGCTTCCAAAAGAGAGGAGGGGAAAAGAAAACGAAATGACACGAAGATTCTCTGTGCTCTCTGACCAAATTGCGACACTTTGCACCGTTACACCAGTTAAGCAATAAGCCTCCCCGACTGAATTGGTTTTTTTTTCTTCTCTTTCTCTTTCCTCTCCTCCTTTCCTGTCTTGAAAGGCATGGTGATTATCACGGTCACTCAAGGGGCAATTTCAGACTGTCAAAAGAAGAGAGGTGGGGGGGGGGGGGGGCTTCCACACTTAGAGCAATATCTGCTGACTGCCCACGGCGCATGTATCCTTTATGTAGTACACGGCTCTCATTTCACTTCCATCTAATTTGCAAAAAAAAAAAAAAGAGGAGAGAGAGAGATGGAGAAAAGGTCTTTTGTTGGCAGGCGGTAGTGGTGTAATATGTCGGGGCCATCTGCGTGGTCCTGTGGCTGTGCCCCCTCTCCTGATGTCAGAGGTGGTGCTGGAAACCGGAGGGAGAACCTACCGACCAGCCTCTGCTCAAATCAGCTCCGCGCCTAGACCATGTGACAAATGATTCCAATCTAGGCTGAGCGCCCTTGACTTGACCCTGACCGCTGGAGACAATAAGGGCTAGCTCAGTCACTGGAAAAGATGTTCTGCGCTAATAAACCCGACCGCGGACCAGGGATAGCGAGGGAGGGAGGGCAGGATGGAGGGAAGAGAGAGAGGAGGGTGTGTGTGTGTGTGTGTGTGTGTGTGTGGGGGGGGGTTCAGGTGCTGACCTCTCAGGTGCAGATTGATAATGAGTCTCCCTGTTTGCTCTGTGAAAATGACCTGAGATGGATGAAAGGGGCCATGGCAGAACAAAGAGGGCTATTCTGCTCGCCTTTGAAACGAGACCATTCCTGGGGATTGCCTATGAATGCACTTTCTATTCCACTGCTTTTAAAGGGCACTTAAGCCAAAACACAAACATGTAAAAGTAGTCGTACGCGACCACGCCGCCTGTGCCAAACCCCGTCCAGACCCCACACACACACACACACAACAGACATATGACAAAACACACACAAACACACACACACAAGCAATATCACAAATCCTGCATGTGCCGCGTGGGCTTCTTAATAAAGTCTATGAAATGAGAGGTTTCTTGCCAAGCTTGATGGTGTAAACACACCACTCCAGAAAGGTCCGGGCAGCCTGCTGCTTATGCTAATGAAATCCCCCCTTCTCTTATTTTCACCCTCTCTCCTCCCGCTGGCATGCCTTCACTCTTCCCCTGCACCGCTGTCATCTTATGCCCCTGTTGGCATCGGTAAAAAAAGAAAAGAAAAAAAAGAATGATAAAATAAACACAAAGCAAAATGAAGATAAAAAAAAAAAAAAAACTTCTTCAAACCGCAGGTTTTCACACAGAAGACCATTGTTGGTATGACTTTGATCAGGCCGCAGAATTTGATTCCATCCCCGTTAAGTATGCACTTTTAAATTCAGGATCATACAACAACTACAGGCGTTGGTATGAGGGCAAGGTCCTATCCTGGAGGGGAGTTGACTACAGGAGGTTGTTTTCTGGGAGCCGTGGACGGCGATTGGTGTGGCACTCGGGAGCAGAGAGGCATTGCAGCAGTCTCTTTTGTCACAGGGGCTTTTGGGAAGTTGAGCGCTGAGAGGGGAAAGTGCTGGGCACAACAGAAAAGCAGCCCAGTCTGTCTGCTGAACTCAACTGTGTGTCTCTCTGGAAGCTAGGATTAGGTCTAGGATTGGCCAGCTCCAAACAACAAATGCTCTTGTCGCGACAGCAGAAAGTTTTTGTTTTTCTTTGTGTGTGTGTGTGTGTGTGTTTGTTTGTGTGTGTGTGTGAGAGGGAGGGAGAGCATGAGCGAGAGAAAGAGAGAGAGTGTGTGTGTGTGCGAGTGCGAGTGCGCACGCATGTGGCTTTTTAGTTTGTTTTATAAGCCAAGCCACTGACATGTGGATTTGTGGCTTGACTGTAGAGGAGTTTATCACAGATAATTACATAAGAATGTGCTGGAAGAGGCGAGGACCACGGAGGCCTCTGTGTTGGCAGCAGCCTCTCTGGGCCCCGGTGCCCAACACCCCAGTCCAGCCCTCTGCGGCCCCCACTGGGAGTCTCACAGCAAGAGAGAGGCCGTGGAGCCAACAATGGATAGCCAAAGATCTCCTTCTCTTGTTTTTCTTCTTGTTTTTTGCATTGTGTTAAATTGCGTTTGACTTGTGAGCATGAACAAACTTTGAATGCAAGTACAGATACAAACTTAACTTTGGGAAAGAACAAAAAAAAAAACGGTCTTTTCTGAAATACTGTTTGGCGGAACCTCAAAAGTGTTTACGCATAAGGAGAGAAGAGAGACTGCTAATGCATACTTTTTAGTTTATCAGCTTCTTGCTCTACTCCAGTCCAACATTTAGTATCAACTGTGCTTAATGTACCACACTGATCCCATGGGAAGTCCATAAGCCGCCGAAAATCCAGCTTAGAGACTGCTGTACAAACAAAGTTCATTCATTTCCAGATATCAGTTTGAATTACGCTCAGTTAACTGTACTACGGTCCGCAAAGTAGGGCAAAAAATGATGCCAAGCAACGTTAAAAACATCGAAGACACGTGGGTTATTTAGCCAATTATCAAATCTCGATTTATAATTATCACCATCCTGTTCTCACTTAAGGTTCTGAAGAGGGCAAGCAAGTTTGTATCCCTCAGCTATAGTATTGTATCTTCTGCTCTGCCCCATGGAGCAGTGCCAAGCAAGACAATTGGCTGTGATTGACCTCTAGCCCTGGGCAGGCGCGCCGATCTCAACAACAGAGCAAGTGATGAAAAGCCATGGGGCGAAAACAAAAAAAGAAGCATCGCAGTATTTCTTGTTCGACCAATACCGGCTGATCGTTCAGCTGTGAGGAGGATGATATGTGAGTGCGCGGCGGAGACGAGAAGAGAAACAGGGAACTCTGGGAGGGGAACGCTGGCCTATGGAGTGTGCGGGATCTGTTCTGACAAACACAAACAAAAAACCCCATCGCCGGTACCTGTCAGTTTGCGTCTGGGCGTCAGTGTAAAGTGTTGACAAGTCATAGATCCTGCTCGCTGGCTGGAAGGAAAACAACACAATCCTCCAGCAGGCACATCAACGCCACGCAGTGCAGGCGCAATAAAGCCCACAACACAGGATAGAGAAATGTGTCGCTGACTGAACACCGGAAAATCAACAGTGTGGTATGATGCGGTAAGTGAATGAACGCATGGCTGTCGGCTGTTCGTGTACGCACACACACACACGCGCGCACACACACACAGGGAAACAGACACTCGCATCATCACAAGCACGAATAAGCAGCCAGGTTGGAGACACACACACACACACACCTCTCCTGCCACAAGCGCCCCCAGAGACACAGTTCTCTCGGCAGCATGCAGTGCAGGCGGTTGAGGTGGTAATGGTTTCTTCTGTGGTTAGCAGGAGCCGGGGCGACTGTGGGGCCGTGGAACACATTGTGCCTCCCCCCCCCCCCCCCCCCCCCACCCCCCTCGTCTCCCTCTCTGCCATTAGAGGGAAATGATTTCTGATCACTGCCTTGCTGCTCTTGAATCGAATGAGTGACCTCAAGGTGAACACAGCTCTATAGCCTGTCCCCGGGCCATTCAGTCATTCATCCACTATAGACGTCATTACTTTCACATTTTACAGGTGCCAAAGTTATACGGCTGTGAGAGGAGAGCAGAGATGGAGAGTGGAAAGCAGGCTACAGGAAGTGGGCTGAGACCGAGGGAGAGAGAAGGATGTGCAACTCAATTATTTTTGTTTCGGTTTCGGAGACTTGTTTTAAGGATTGCATCGGGGGTATGGCACACATTTTGTTTCCTGGGTAATGAAATACCCCACAGACCTGCACACAAGCACCTAAATTGACTTACAACAACCTACCCTGCTTCTGTTTGGCGGAATGAATATTAGTTGTAGAACTAAGAGTGTGTCTGAGTGTGTGTGTGTGTGTGGGGGGGGGGGGGGGGGGGTGAAGTTAGGTATTTGGCAAAAAGCTCTCCTCTGCCCTCTTAACATAATGAAAAGAAGAGAAGAGGAACAAGAGATGGAGGAGAGGTGCGGTGCCAGGCTACGCAGCAGGGAAGATGAAGGATCTCTCAGAGCGGCCACACAGGATTCTGGGTACCCATGCCTTTTCAATTCACTTACGCACTATAATCGTCAAGGTCAAGAAGCCATTTCTGCAGCCAGAATAAATAAACAACACCGGTTTTGCAGGGAAATGAAATAGAGACGAACAAAGCTCGGCCTCCAGCAACCAAACAAATGAGGAAATCTAACATGAAAGCTCATTTAGATAGCATCAAAACATTTTGGGCTATTTGACTAATTGGGAGAGCTCTTCCTTCATGAATGGGGGCATCGTTGTATCTCCACTTTATGGCAGCAAATCTTTGTAGGTCATTGTTTTATTTTCACACCAGATCGCTGAGTTTTGGAACATGTGAGACAAATCCAATTGTTCGACATGACGGTTATTTATGAAGAACACTGACTGCTCCACTTTCGCCTCATCATGGGTGAATTCGATTAAGCATCTCATCCTCCTGTCTGTAATCAAAGCTTGAAAACGTTGTTCCTTCGAGCAATTAACCAACAGTTTGTTTGAATGTTTTCCATCAGCATTGTAGCATTATAAATGATCTTGTCATGAATTCTGCTTTTGGAAAAAAAAAATTATTTCACGTGCCTCGGTGAACTCATTGACTGTGTACAAAAAAAGGGTCACACTGAATGGATCCCTCCTTGTTCTGAGCAGGAGCGTGATGTGCACAGCCCACGCCTCTCACCTACAACACAGGCTTACGGAGCGGTAAAGCAGCCCAGCTGCATAATAGCGGGGAACACAACCGCATGTCAGCTCGGCGCGGTAAGTGGGTGTCTAGAATGATCCGCAATGGGGAATAAACGGCAGCCTCAAGCTGGGCTCCTTTGGATGGCACCAAACACTGCCATTGGCTCCGAGATGTTCCATTTGAGACCCGGGACGTGAAAGGCAAGATCTTCTCTCTCTCTTATTCTCTTCCCCCCCACCCCCCCTCCTCTCCTCTCCCAGAGTGGATGTGTGATTTGCCTCCATTTGAGGCTCCACGTGAGTCGGAGGCAGGGTGAGGGAGTCAGCAGGGGGCGGCTCACAGAGAGAGAGAGAGAGAGAGAGAGAGAGAGAGAGAGAGAGAGAGAGAGAGGGTGATTCATGTAATCTCCGTGCTCCCATTTCCTGTCATTTTGTGTCAGTATTTCTGCATGCCTCTGGGCTCCGCTCGCTCGGATGTTTGTTTTGGGTTGCTGTTTCGACGATTTTCTGGAAGCTTCCGACTTTTCTCTGCTGAGTGGGATCTGAGAGACAACGGGAGGTTCGGCCTTCTCTCATTAGACCTTGGTAATGGCTGCAGTTCTTGGTCAAAATGTCAAGAGGCCTCAGACAGCTTAGTAATGCCCCGCCCTCGCCACAGAGGCTACGGCTGAATTGACGTTTTTACGGCTGCGCGGGCTCCCACACCCAGCCCCCCTTTTCTCATCACGCAGTATATCGAAGCCACCGTCAGACCAAACCAAGATGGCGTCCCTGTTCAGTGTACAGTAGAGTGGTCCACAGTTAGCGACAGGAAGTGGTTGATGTGCTTGTGTTTCTCAAGGTTACAGCGGCGCTCCAGCTCTCGTCCGCTCGGCCAGGCCCTCCTCATTTTTCTGCCTCCCCTGTCTCGGGGGGGGGGGGGGGGGGGACTCCTGGCGGCTGACGGCCCGACAGACGCTTTTATTAGCGCCAGTAACCAGCCTGCCACGGCCGCCGTCGACATGGCCTCGCTTCGCTCTGCCCCAGCCTCTGCCCCAGCCTCTGCCCCAGCCTCCACTCCATAAATGACAGGATTCTGGTGTCCAATGTGACAAGTCATTTTTTCGGGGGGGGGGGGGGTGCATTTTTTTCGCCAGCTGGTATTCTCCAAGACAGAGACGAGGGAGGGAAACAGTTTATTACTGTTTAGCAGCATCCGTCCGTATAGTGGAGAGTAATGAAACACCCCCAGGTCAATATTTTACACAATGATGCATTTTGGGAAGCACACCTCTTCAGGGCATGTGGGAAACAATGGGTGTCATAACTGCCCCGTGCGCCTTATTAATCTTCCCAGGTCCCCTAATCAATCTGGCTCTCCCCTGGCTAACAGTGGTAATGCATTACCGCGGTAAATGACGGACCATATTTCACGGCTACACAAAAAGCTGGCCGCGGGAGGATGGCGGTGATGTCTTGCTCGCGGAGGCGGCCGTGCATCACTGCATCACGGCGGCAGAACGGCTTCCCGAGGACTCTGTCGGCGGCGAGGTTAAATACGGGAGGAGTCGAGCGGTCGAGAAGCTCACCTCGTCCCTCCAGGCAGACGTTTAGAGAATGCCAGGCTTCGTTCCCGGCCACGGATTTGATCGCGCGTACATCCGACTGGAATGACACACGTTATTTATCTAGGCCTTGGCGTTGGAGCAGGGGTGTCTTTTTTTCCAAACCCATAAGGTTCTGGCATTACGAAATGAGTCACTTGAGCAATAATCGTCAATGACAAAATCCTGGCCTGACCAATCTGTGAGCCACCACATCACGGCTTCCTGTCATGATCAGATCTGCACAGAATGCCAGTTCATCAAGCCATTCCTCTGAACAAAGAGTGTGGGACCAAACAACTGGGAACCATTTGAGCGGTATGTTGTGATGTCATAGTTCTCAGGGCTTACATATTATAGATGTGTGTGTGTATGTGTGTGTGTTTGTGTGTGTCTGCCCAGGGCTGGGGTAGCTGCGGGAGTCCCTAGCACTGTAATTCCATGTTGTACAGTCATTCCGCCGCAATTATTCAAAACCTTTGATTACCCTCAGAGTGCGCAATCATGGCCGAAAATCGATTTCAGGGACATCAGGAGAAATCAAAACATGGAGACCTTGCCAGCAGGCCAAGGGCGTGTGTGCAGAGAGGGATTTCTTTTTTTTGACATTTCACTGCTTGTTTTTCCCTTTTTTAAGATTAATCAGGCAGAAACACCAGTGAGCTGACTGTTGGCTGGGGCTGGAGCCAGGGCCGTATCCAGCTATGATGTGAAGCCAGGTAGCATCCAATTAGTGACAGCGGAACTCCATGCACACTGCTGGCACACCTCGCGTCACATCCAACTAGTTGCCGTGGCGTTTCGGCCGTCAAAATCGCTAACGCGCCGCGATGCGTTTTCCCTTTTCCCAGAGCAGCGTGAAGCTGGAACGAGACGTTTCCTCTCTGCGAGTGTTGGCGTGCCGTAAACCGGCGCCCTCCTTTCAAAACCAGATTGGCATGATTAGAGAGCAGACTCATCCCCTGATGCTTATTGACAACTGTGATGCGTTTTTTTTTTTTTAAAGGGGGGGAAAAGCGTTTGGATACGTCGCAATTTGTAGATGTGGTGTACACACCAAGCCGCTCTGATGAATGTGAATTTTCGGGGGAAAAACCACGTTTTATCACATGCTATTTCGAGACAACCTTGTCGAATTCGATTTCAAAAACACACACACACGCTCCCACACGAACACACACACACACACGGCGCTCCATTGAAAATGCACATTCTCTCTTTCATTTGTATCTCCACAGACGACATCAACAATGGGCTTCTCCCGTTAAAACCACAACAGAGATCAGACAGTGAGGAAGACGAGCAGGGCCGTCATTATAGGGCCCCGGCGTCCATCTTGGCCGTCTCACAGCAGTCTCAGCTGGCGCGCTTTCGAACCATCAGGACTGAGCGATCCTCCAGGGACTGCTCCAAAGCTCAAGAGGATGGGGCTCTCTTACTTTTCCTATTTCACCCCTCTCTTCATTTCTCCTCCAGTATTTCTCTTTTTTCTCTCTCTCTCTCTCTCCTCTTCTTTTTTTTTATATTTTTGAGTGCAGACAGTTGTGGGGGCCTTCTCTACAGGCTGTGGTCTCTGGCACAGGGCAGACAATTGAGTTTTGGAAGTGGCATGGAACGAGACAGAAAGGAGGAGAGCGTCTTCCTCTCTACTCCCCCTGGCTGGGAACTGAGAGGCAGGCATTCTGCCTGCTCTTTCATAATGGCATTCGCAGGACAGAGGCAGAGGAAAAGACACAGGGAGGGAGGGAGGGGGGGGCGGAGGCAGAAGAAGAGGCAGATGCAGAGGCAGCGAACAGATGCAGGGGCAGGAACAGATGTAGAGGGCCGAGGCAGAAGGAGAGGCAGAGGGACTGAAGTAGGGGCCAGAGGCAAACGATGAGAGCAAGATACAGGTTCGAGGCGGAGGCAGTGGAAAATCCACCCCCACCCTGTTTCCTCATCATCCCTGCCTCCTCTCCGACCTCCACCCGGGCCTCCACTCTTGGATGAAACATGGAAACGGAAAAGGGCTTCAGAGAGGATGCCAAACTCAACAATGACAAGACAGTGGTCTGTGAAATCGCCTTTACAGTCCAGCAGAGGAGACATGAGTGGGTTGGCGGGAGGAACTTTCCTCCCCTCTAATACTATCAACCACAGGTCCATGTTCTGGGCCATTGAGAGCAGGTATAACATTATCACAAGCACCACTGTAAAAGAAAACGGCCGTCCTTGACAACCTTCTGTCAGAAGCCATCGTTCATCGTTCATCATCGTGCGGATCATCATCATCAGTGAATGTCCCTGCCTGGCTTGATCCTCCTTTCTATCTCTACCTCCCTATTGATTTTAATCATCCACCTGTCCCTTCTCCTCCAGCCCACCCAACACACACAACACCCCACGCACACACACTTACACAACAACCCCCCCCACACACACACACAACCCAGTCTGACCTCCAAGGTTTAGACAGCACATTAAATACCAATTAAGTCTGGGACAGCCCTAACTGACTCGGAGGTAGTGGGCTTGCAGGAGGCCTGTGGGAAGGTGCTTATTAGTCCCGGGACTAGTGTGTGTGTGTGTGTGTGTGTGTCTGTGTGTGTGTGTGTGTGTGTGTGTGTGTGTGTGTGAGAGAGTGTGTGTGCGTGCACGTGTGTTTGTTTGTGTAGCGACAGCACCCACACCGCTACTCTTCGGGCTGAATCTCCCTTTACCGACGGCACATCTGGGTTCGAACTCAGTGCGGTCTCCCTCAAGGCCTTTTACTCTGTCCATCTGCGAGGGACATTTTCTCATGAGTAAAACATCAACTCGGTTCATGAGGTTATAAAGAGATCTTGGAGGGGTATTCAAGCTACCTAGACATGCACGGCAGAAAACACAGCAGACATTAAAAGTAGCCAGTATGAAGACAGCAGACAAACTAAATAAAGGCTAAACGTTTGATGAAATGGAATCAAAATCAGAAGTCTGTCAGCTGTTAAAGATATTTTCCAACCAGAATCTGCAACGAAAAAACAAGACCAAAACAAAGGGAGAACGACGTTGGGTAAACAAAACAGAGATGTTTGATTGTAAAAGAGATGGCAGAGATTGTAAAAACACAAATGGCCTTGTGTCCTTTTTTTTGGGCAGTTTGTGAGTGTGTCTGTCTGACGGCCTGCTGTGGTTATCGTCTGGTTTCAGAGTCGTGCCCTTTGCTGTCCCCTCTGTTATTTACTCACCCAGACACAGCCAATGATAAATGTGATGTCTGACCTTCTCGATTTGTTTTTCCTTTTTCTAACTGCAATTTTATTTCCCTCGGACAGTGAGGACGGGGCGTGAGAGTGTGAAGGGAGAGAGGGAGGGAACGCTGTGTGTGTGTGTGCGTGTGTGTGTGTGTGGGTGCGTGTGTGTGTGTGCATGTGTTGACGTCTAAATCATCTCTCCCCACATCATGAATCACACAACCTCGCACCAATCTCCCTCGTCATCGTCATGGCAGGCACGCCAACGGGAAAAAAGGGGGAGTCTGTTTGATAAGAAGGGACGTCGATCCCCAAGTCTAACCCAGTGTGACGGAGTCAAGCAACCAAAGGGCAGGCCAGAGTCAACACAGCCCAGCCCCGCCAGTCCGGCCCTGCCAGATCAATATCAGCAAATAATAAATGAGATCCCAGAGGGTCCCGCTAAATCCCGTAACATGACCAAGGAGAAAAAAATTAAAGAAACAAATAAAACACAATTGTTGTGCGAGACTCAACCAGACAGGTGAAGCGTCATGGCGGGCACATCTTTAGCACGCCGTGATCGAAAATTAATGGAGCTCAAATCAGCGCTGAGGGCGCCCTGGGGGTTACCTAATAGGCCTAGTTAGAAGTGTCATCCCTCGCAGAGATGCCTAAAATATCACATGCAAACAGTATGTGTGTGTGTGTGTGTGGTGGTTCTGAACAGATGAAGGGGATTCCCTCACTACTGTTTTGAGTCGTACTGTAATCATGAGAGCTGAGGAGATGACAGTGTGGTCTGTGATTGGCTCGTTGTGAAAAAGACATCTTTGAAAGATATTTTGACAAATCATGTTGATCCCAATGAGGTGTTAGTGTACAGTGGCTTAATGTTCTCTACATCAACTACAACTGTGTTGCAAGACTGTACATACAAGGCAAAAACCTTTTCAAAAACTAAATACATGATCTGATTCCACAAAATAAATAGCATTTAAAGTTAAGAGTAGCAGTGAGATGAGGAAATCGAATATCTTGTATAGTGTACAGATTGCTCTAATACAAGGGTTGGATATTTGCAAACAGATCTATACCACCTCCCAGGTTGGTAATGAGCCTTAAAAACTAAACTGATCACTTATTCCAGATGGTTTGTCCCACTGCTCCAGAAACCGTGCTATCGGATTCAATAAACACACGATATTGATCCCCGGCCACAAGGCTCTTGCTGAGACTCAACAAGATTTATTACAACATCACATGCAGAGCAGACACAAACACACACACACACACGCTCAGAAGCGCACACACTGACAAACACAAACAGAGCAAGGTTGAAACAAGGATTTTTCCCGTCCGCACACAAACAGCACGACACACAAGTCTTCGACTGGTTCCCTAAAGCTCATTTTCCTATGCTGTGATATCAGAGGGCTGGGGAGGGGTTAGA
The DNA here is from genome assembly GCF_038355195.1 of Osmerus mordax. Taxonomy (NCBI): domain Eukaryota; kingdom Metazoa; phylum Chordata; class Actinopteri; order Osmeriformes; family Osmeridae; genus Osmerus; species Osmerus mordax. Next base: position 4,108,441 of record NC_090077.1, on the reverse strand, counting down.
CTCCCCCCCCCCCCCACAGTCTACACCACCACTTAGCAAAACTGTAACACCAACATGGAACTTACCCACAGGCTGCCACACTCCCGTCCTCCAGGGCAAAGAGACTGTGCCGCTCACCGCAGGCCACCTGACATATTTTCCGAGATGCCGGAAGATTCTGGAACAAACGTGGCGCCAGCTGGAAGGAGATAAGTTGAGAGTGAGGTGAGTACCATCCCAGAGTCGTTCAGCTGGTATCCCATCAGTTTGGCAACACGCATCCAATGAGACATAGGCTCTCCTTTCACGGCAGATCAAGACCAAAAATGAAGGAGAGAACAAGGGGAAGGCTATATTCCTTTATGGTGCAGAACTGTGTACATCCCGTGTTTGTGCGTGTGTGTGTGTGTGTGTACATGCCAGTGCCTGGGAGAAAAAAAATGAAACAACAAGAAGAAGAGAGAGAGAGCCTGGTTCCTCATCATGCGCTTGTTAGCTTGTCCAATCTATGGCAATCAGTGCGCTCCCTGGGGTTGGGAGACACAAGACGCGGGGGGAAAGGCAAGCCGAGCTTGAGGAAAGATCAATACGACACTGCGAAACAAGAACTGTGGGCTATTTACTTTTCATTGATCTGATGATGCAGGAGAAACACCTCGGTCCGCTATTAAATTGAGGGAATGAGTCTTCTGTGCAGGTTTTTTTTTTCCTCTCCCTTGCCTGCCTCTCTCTCTCTCTCTCTCTCTCTCTCTCTCTCTCTCTCTCTCTGTCTCCTAACCCCAAGGTCACAGAAAAGCTAGAAAACATCCAGGAACCAACAAAAATAGATTGCCTGGGCTCAGGAAAGTAATTAATCTGCATTAAGATGCCATGGGAAAAGCCACTAACTACCCATCTTAAGTGAGATTGTGCTCCGAGGCTGGAATGGAGCCTGGGCAGGAGAGAGGACGTGGCGATAAAGAGCACAGGCCTCAGCTGGGGTTAAACACACAGCTGTAGCTGCAACATGAATACAAGCTAGGGTGCACTGCAGAAATGTCGAAGTGGAACCACTATACAGTATGTGTGTACACAGTCAAGTTCAATAAGACCCTGTATCAGGCAACATTTTTTAATCAATGCTAGATTAGTGTCCCCTAAATGGATACTACGGTGTACTTTTTCTATAAACATCCTTTCGTAGCACAACACAAGTGAAGCATGGAACCAGTTATAAATAATTGATGACATTTTTATTTTAAGATCAGTAACGCACTGTTCTCCAGCGGCGGTGCCTTAATATACATTTTTCAAGAATATGCCTGACTACAATTGTTCATATGGCAAACTTTTATAACGAAGAAAGAATGTGAATCCCAAGAACTGACACCCAGGCCCTTAAACTCTATACACTGCATGACATCACATGTGCTTTAACACTCTTGGATCCATTAAATTTATCTTTTATGTCCAGACAGGCAAGCGCAGACAAAGCTTGAGACATGGGGACATTTTTCATGTGTGAACTTTCTCTCTCTCTCCCTCTCTCCCTCCCTCTCTCTCTCTCTCTCTCTCTCTCTCCCTCCCCCCCCCCCTTTCTTCTCCTCTCCCAAGAAGCAGCCTCATTGACTGTGTGGCTGTATTGCAACAAGCAGTTTTTAATGACTCCCTGAAGACCTCTCTCCTGCCTAACCCCCCCATCCCTCTCTTTCTTACTCCACATCTCACTCTCTCTCTTTCTGCCCCCCCCCCCCACCCCCTCCCAGCCTGCCTCCTCTTCAGGCTCCAGTTCAGCTGCTAATTAACCCTCTCTAATAGCATAGATTACATTAGCTTTGAGAGCCTCGCACCCTCCGCTGGACTCGCACCGCCACACAATGAACCCTGCCTTGCTTTACAAATCTCCCCCTTCACAAGAGCACAATTATGAATTCAAACAACTTCTTATCCACACTCACTCATCCAGGAACTGAGCCGTCACCACCCCCCCCCCCACTCCCATCCCCTCCCCTGCCCTCCCCAGCCCTGCCCCCAGAAAGAAGAGAGTAATGAGGGCTGTGAGACGAGGGACCACACAACAAGGTGGCGGGGGGGGGGGGGGGAGGGGGCTGTGAGACACCCCTACTGGGCCAATCAGAGAGCTCAAGGGTCACTATAGACAGCCCTACTGGGCCAATCAGAGAGCTCAAGGGTCACTATAGGTGTTTTATTTGCCGCACCATAGAAGCCCAATGATAACCCGGAGTCTTAACATTCCAGCTCCACCCAGAATGGTGTCCTAATTACTCTGAGCTGAGAGGTGTGTGTGTGCGAGTGTGTGTGTGTGTGTAGGGGGGGGGGGGCTATAGGGACAAATGGGTGTCTATGTTAATAAAGTGGTCAAAGAGAGGGGAATTAGAAGTTAGTGTGAATCACTTAAGCTGCTGAATCTCTGCATTCCCACTCGCGAAAACACCAACGCAGGACTAATAATACGCTCATCCATTATTTCTGTGCGGATGGGACCGCAGACCAAGATGTCACCAGATAATGAAACGGAGCTACATTGAGAGTATACGGTATGGTCGACCTTTAATACATAAGGGAACAATATGGCCACTCGGACCTATCCCAGTAAATGCATACCAATCCCAGTGGAACAGAATTACCCTCCTACTCTTTATTATTTAAGCGTGAGATATGGTCTGGAAGCCATCCTGACTGCAACACACGGGATCGGGACATAGGCGCCATTGGCCATTCAGTCAAAGAGATTATTCGGACCAATAGATTCAATCAGAGGAATGTTTTGAAGTCAGGAGATGTTATTTTTTCTTAAAGCACTTAGTGGGTGTAATATATGGATGATAACGAGAAGAGATGTGGCATTGGTTTTATACACACACAAAAAAAATGGAGGAAATGGATGTAATCTTCTACGTCTGAATGTAAATTGGTACATTTGTAGTGAAAGGGCATTCTCATGTTTCTTTGTCCGAACAAGTAATTTCCCCTCCATTCCTCTCCTGTGAGCCTTGCCGTAGCAGCACTTTCTGCAGCACAGAACAGTCTCCTTTCTATTTCAATAGGACAGCTCATTTGCTAGACTCCTAGCCGAACTGCTGACTGGGTCTTTTAGCCTCAGTGTGTGTGTGTGTGTGTGTGCGTGTGTGTGTGTGTGTGTGTGTGTGTGTGTGTGTGTGAGAGTGAGCGTGTATGTGAGCATGAGAGAGAGAGAGAGAGAGAGAGAGAGAAGGGGAAGAGAGCGAGCAAGGGAAGGAAGGAAGGAATAAGAGAACACATAGTATCATTAAAGCACTCAGAGATCATCAGATGTATAAGGACTGTGCGATCCAAGGTCAGGGCCGGTGTGATTTTCTAGGTCAGCAGTGAGCCAGTAAAACAAGTCTAATCAGCCAGTCCACCCCCCCACCCCACCCCAACCTCTCCTCCAGAACCAGGCTAGATTACAACCCAGTTCATCCTGCCCTCTTCGATGTATTTACTGACATTACCAAGGCTTGTATGCCAAGGACATACACTAAAACACACAGAGCAACAGAAAGGCTTTGGAGCGGGGAGAGTGGCCTCATTACGGCGTAGAGTGGAGCTGTTGGCTCGGTGTCTCTCTCCCAGGGAGAGCGGGGCCTGCTCCAGCAGGTGCAGCGCAGGTCACGTGACCCCCCTCCCACACTTTTCATTACGCCCGTCCTTTATGGCTGAACCTCGCTACTGGCAGACTGCCCCAACAACGGTCCTCTCGTCCTCTAGTCACATTCAAATAAAAAGTGTGTGTGTGTCCTTAAACACAATGTATACACAAGCACACACGCACGCGGTGTTCGCTAGCGTCGACTAAGGGGGGGGGGCGTTTCTGTGTAGATCCACTTTGTATATCAAGAGGCTCTCCACCACCCCATCCCCACCTGAATATACCCCCGCCCCCCCTCCATCCTCCTACCCCCCCCCCCCCCCCCCCCCACCAACCCCCCGGCCCCCCGCCCCCCACCTGAGTCCACTCAAGGACAAACCGGGCTCGGGTGGCGTGAGAGGGGCCGAGTAGTTAGCTGTGTGGCGTGTTCATCAAGATAATGATGGATAGCTTGGAAAACAGAGCCGCCGCTTCCATAGAGATGAATGGATGTCCTGGGTTCTTACTCAGCACTTTGGCCTCTCTCCCCCAACTCATTGTGCGCTTTATCACACAAACACCCTCCACCAAAAACCAGATGGAGATTAGCAGCCGGGCCTGTCTGGGAAATGAAACCCGCTAATACCCATCAATCAAACGGCAGAAACCGCCAATCAGCACGCAGGGAAATGTCCACTTGCAGCATCTTTGCCCACCCCAGCCCCCCAGCACCACACACACACACAACTCTCCACTGTGAATTCTGGGTAACGGTTATTTTGTAGCCAGCCGTGCATCGGTGCGGACCATGTGAGCAGAGCGAGGGGAACACCTTTTTGTGAGAGAGGAGGAAAGGGGGAAAGAGACAAAGAAGAAAAAGAAGGAAGGAGAGACGAAAGGAACAAAAGAAGAGGGGGGAAGAAAAAGGACCTCTCTCCGTCTGACCGTCTCATTAGGCTAATGTTTTTTTATAAGGCACTTCAAATGTCAAGGCATTGGTGGATTTAGTGTAAACTTAAATTCCATTACCTGGCAGGCATTAATTGCTAACTGTGAGCTCAGGGATCTTTCCCAAGGGGCCTCTATGTTTCCTTTCTGTCATCTGGCTAACTATTCTGTCTAGACCAACTTAGAGCACCATAATCCACCACAGGGATCAATAAATGGAACATAATTCAGCCCCAATAATGAGCTTTCACTTCAACACAAGCGCCGGCCCCCTTTTGAAGGAAACGGCAGGCCGCAAAATGATAATGTAATTATTAAAAGGACAGGCGAAATGAGGAAGCACTTTCGCATGGAGAGGGGGCAAGCCCGGCCTCAATTAGCCACACTTAAAGCTATCATTGTTATTGGAGACAAAGCTCATCAAGAAGGAGATCCCGGACATTCATTCCAGCAAGGTAATGGAATGACACTCCGGGCTCACTTCATTCCCCCGCGCCGTGATGTCATAAAGCCTGCCCTGCAGTCACGGTGAGTGCGCACTCTTTAATGGAGGACGATGGATGTCCTTCCTCTGGCCAGGGATACCAACAGGGGAGGCGGGCGGGCGGTGGGAGGGGAGGGAACACACAGGCTCAAGATGGACGCTTGAAGATGGATGTTCAGCAAGGCATTAAACGAGTCGGGTTACAAGCCCTGCGCGGCTCAAGCCCAAACGCGCGCGACACCTGTGGCAGGAGCGCTGTAACGTACGCGTGAAAGTCGACTGCCCCCTACAGGCTCGGATGGTCGACCGGACCTCGCGTTTTCATGACGTACTCTGAGATACGCCTGTTCACTCCACGCTGATGCCGAGCTCAACCGGCGAACGGATCGGATCTACTAGCTGTTCCCCCAACACCCGCTGGTCCACGGACCTCTCCACTGACAGTCGGCTCACGGACGCCCGGGGGGCCTCTACATTCGCCACAGCTGGACTAAGACGCTTCAGACTGTCTGACTGATCTGCGAGATTGAGCCCGGCCTGACCTGAGGGCCCTGTCAGCCAACTAATTACGTGCATCCTTGAACCCCCCTTCCGATAAAAGCAGTGGTGGGGCTTGGTGGGTGTCTGATGGGTCTGCAGGCTACGGGGGTCCAGAGAGGCTGGAGCAGGCCTTTCACGGAAGGTTCGCTCCCACGGTTTATCTGCCATCTCTGACATTTGCAGCAGCGCTCCAACAGTGGCATAATTAGCCCATTTATTCGTCAAACAGCAACCAGGGCCTAGAGGGAGCAGCCTGCTAGCAAGGACCATCGACTACGGTGTCTGTTTAGGGTTCAGTGGGCTTGGCTTTATCAAAGGGCTTCGTGGGGGACTGGCTGGGCAACAAACACAGGCGTTGTCTTCTCTGAGCGCAAACCGGAGAGAGAGGGCCGAGCGACCTGGCCAGGCCGAAACGCGGAGGGCTCGTCAGCTCGGGTGAGTTTTCCGGAAGGTTGCATCTCTATGGCGACGCGGCGCTGAGGATCCGGCAGACTCGGAATGTCACACTTCCCACTGAGGACTGACATTTGGAGAGGGTTTGCAGGGCCCCGGGTGCCAGGGGCCCCCTGGGGGCCCCGGGTGCCAGGGGCCCCATAACAATCCGTATCCCAAACCCCTGTCAGGGAGGAAACAGCACCCTGAGGAACCTAGAGGGGGAAAACCACTCAAGCGAGCTCAAGCTTAGTAAGCACACACACTGACATGGCGCTCGATAAAAGCCAATGTTTTAAGTTTAATCGTTTACACGTTGACATAATGTCCACGTTCGGTTTTCATTGGCAGAGTTTGTAAGGGTAACGTTTTATTTTCTTGCGTTTGTTCCACCACCCAGCTCCTTAAGATGCACACCAACAGCATATGGAACCGCGCTGCTTCCTTCAGACTAGCTGCCTGTCAGAGTTTTGATAGAACAACTGAGGAACATTCCAGAACTGTAACAGATGTTTAGCCCCCTGTCTGCCCTCTGCGTCCCCCCTGTCTGCCAATCATCTTCGTTTTAGATGAGCCATTATGCTAATGGTATGAAGAACACACCCAATTCCAGTTTAACAAAAGGGCTTCCAATTAAAAACTAGTGGTGCTGTTTCGTTTTTGTAAAAAAAATTAAAAAAAATAAAAAAGAGAGAAAGAGAGAGACAGAAAATGTACTGCTTTGTAACTATTTAACTGCCTAAAGTTCGCCATGCTGTTCTGTCAAAACCATTCAGCACAGATGGATTGTCGGACAAGAGATATTCGAAGGGTTTAACAATAACGAGCGCCAACGTGACTGCGCCGTTCAAATCGAGTCTGCCATCTACCGTAGCCATCCCTGATCCTGGAGCTGCAATCAACACTGTGCCATCTGCAACACGGCAATTAACGTAATTGGTGTACATTACATGCTTATAGCCGGGCGCATTCTCTACCCACTATTCTTCACCTTAATAAGATGCACCGCGGAGAAGCTGCGAGAGCGTCACTCTTGATTAGACACGGAGAGAGAGGCTCTGGATGGGTGGGAGGAGCTGGTATGCGAGGGTTGGTTGGCGTCCAGGTGCAGGGGGGGCAGAGAGCAAGTGGCCTTGGCTCTCTCTGACACGACCACCTTCTCAACACCTGGAGCTGGGTGGTTGCGTGACGGACACCTCCGTCGAGCTAGACGGATCACAGACACCACGCAGACGACACTCAGGACTCCTCCAGCTGCTACGCCGGCATAAATTGGACTTGATTAGAATTAATCGCACCCACATGAGTGCAATTTGCACAACAACCAGTAAACACACCGAAATCCGAAGACGCGCGCTCAAGGCTCGGGTTTTAGACAAAAGAGAACTTCAGTTTGACTCTAAGATGTCTATTGAGGAAACTGCGTGTGTAGAGTACAAGAAACACGTCTTGATGCATCGAATTTAAGGTCTGTCAATGGTACCGTTTTGCAATACTTTTGAAATCCGACAAACGACTCACCAAATACAGTGGCGTATGCAAACTAGAACCTCCGAAAGTTAGCCGTCTTTCCCCAGCACGCTGCGGAGGGATGACGTATGCGTCACGTTCAGCTTGTATCTAATTGTGTCACGTCATGGGGTCTGGGGCAGGGCCATTGTTGCTTGAAGAATAAATTGGGTAATTCAATTAAAGTGCTTCCCAAAGACACATCATAAGTGATGGAGAACGACTCTAACCCGGACCTGAACCCTGTGTCGTCCCTCGCCCCCCCTCGCACCATCCTCCCCCGCCCTCCTGCCTGACAAATAGATGACGGCGTATAATTGAAACACATTGCTGCCAGTGTAGGTCAATAACCACCCTCCCTCCCCCTCCTTCCCCCTCGCCAGCGCCAGATTAAACCACTCTGTTTTATCTATCCACACCCCGTCCTGCCTCGGCACCGCAAATAGCGGGAACGTCAGCTGCTTATCCATAAAAGTCTCCCTTATCTTTGAAATAAACAAATACATAAAGCACAGTTGTCCGCTCCCTGTCCAAGCAGTTAAGGACTACTTAGTTTAAGGCAAACAAGCGGGCAGTGTTTTGTTTGACACGTCAATACCGGATGAAGCGAGGCTGTCAGTCTGGAGCGTGTTCAGCCTCTCACTTTGTTTGAGCGAGGACGGGGGCGGCCATGTTGTCCAACAGCATTGGATTCGCTCGCTGACGTGACTTTGAATATTTGTCCTTCCTTGACCTTGAAAAAATCGCACACCCACAAACGGATTCAAAGTAGATCCCGTTCAACTTTGTTTTTTGTTTTTCACTTTAGGTACTGTTGTGTCTGGAAACCAGGAGGACAGTGTAATATTGGAACAAAACAATGTCCTTCAATGTCGGCGTAAGAGTGGGACACGACGGATTGTAGGGCCACTGTACGTCTCTTCAGCGATTGGCCATCGTAGCTTCTTTGGACAACAATTCAGGACAATCACTCTGTTAGCACACGATAAACACAGATAGGATTAATTAGCTTAAGCACAAGTGTAATATGAAGCTAAAATGAACGATTATGTGTATTTAAGACCAGACATGACAAATATGCCAGTCCTAAATTAATTTGATAAACAAATGGGAAAAGCAGGGTTAGGGTTCAAGGGTAAAAACAACTCCATTATCTCCCACTCTTTGCTGTGTGCTTCAGTGTAATTATATGTTGGGTTAGATGGAGTTAATTGAATCTGCTCCATCCAGTTTGTTTACAGTTTAGCTGTAAGGATTTGAAGAAATAATTCCTGACTTTCAACATCACACAAAATAGTGAATGTGCTCCAAAAATATGACACTCTTTGTGCATGTCAACAGTGTGTGTGTGTGTGCCTTCGTACTTCATTAATGTTTGTGCATGATTGTGTGTGCCTACCCCACAGGAAAAAGACAGCGAATTAGGCATGGATGGATATTCAATTAAGCCCTTTGTCAAAAACGTATGTAGGGTGGGGCAGGGTACCCAGTACTGTAATCCTTCCATGCCCAAAAAGGTGGCAGGTCTATTGTCTGACTGACTGATGAAAATTGTTTACAGGCGTGCTAGACCAACAGATTAGACTGCTATTGGGGGGCCACGATAAGGAGCCAGCCAGCAGTGTGCCATCTGCCTCCTCTTCTCCCGTTTGTTTTACCGGAGAAGGAGTCAGCTCAAACAATGCCTTTAATCCATTCCTGCACACAATGAGTCTATCTGACATTACGCTAGGCCCACACACACACGCACACACACACACACATACACACACACACACACACACACATACACACACACACACTTCTACCGCTGTGTGCCAGTTCACCGAGGGAGGAGTTCACCATCCAGCTCAGCTCATAACACACAACACCGACGCAGCGCAGTCAGGTCAGGGTGTCTTGCACTGCACCCTTCTCAAAGTAACCAGAGTTTTACCACTCATCTTGTATTTGTATGGCACCCTGGTAAAGTGTTGTGACAAGCAGCCATGGTTTGAGATGCACTGCAGCATCTTATTCAAACAGATTCAGCCCCGGGGATACCAAGACACTGTACCTTCCATGCCAGAAGAATGTGCTTTACAATATTATTAGAATACAATTTGATTTGTGTTGCAATGTCACTGGAAGGGTTGCGTAATAACAACTCCAAAAGGCACAATGTACATGACTGCTCATTGTGTCGAATAAAACATGATTACAAGGTTAAAAATTAATGGAATATGCTGAAAAGGCTTCACTGAATAGCTGTCTCATTCAGGGGGCCTGGAGCCTGCAATGCAGGACGCTTTGCCCTGAACCAAGCAAATATTTCTATGCAAAAAAATTTTAACACGGATTTCAAGGTCTTCTGAACACTCACTATTTCATAAGAGTCGGCTCCCGTGTCACATGACATGGCTCTGACTGTTCTCAGTGAGGCACTATGAAATTTCTTAAACTGCACTGTTTAATAGGAAATGGCTCTGGCAGGTCAGTCTTTCGCACAGGCCGTAAACAGACCATAAATACTGGCTAAAATGGACTGAGAGGATGCAGAGTGCCAATCTTGCTGGTCTCGGAGACAGATATATTGAGCCATATATGCCTTTACTACAACAGATGAAGTTATCAGCATAAAACCTAGACCCATATTACCCATTTTCATCTTCTTACGAGAGTCCTCTGACCAGATCACCCACTTCCTTCCATCAGGGGCCTCTACACACTGGAAGACCTGTAAATATCCCTGTGACCCTAGACTACAGGGTCACCCTGGGGTCACCAAGGGTCGTCCCATTAGATAAAGTACCCCTGCTCACGTGTGGGAGACCCTGTGTGGGTTGATGGCGTCGAACTGCAGACTAGTGGAGTGCTGAGCTCAACTACAGTACATAGAAAAGACTATCAGCATACTGTGTCAATATGTACATATGTTGACATTAATTTTGTGCCACATAAGGTTATGGTACTTTAGAAATGTATAGTACAGATACACAACAACATTACAGAATCCTGGATTTCTTTAAATATGATCTCTCTCACACACAGCCTTATCTGCTGAGAGAAATACAACATATATTATAATATTGCACATAATACATTGCACGTGAGGAATCAACAGGTGTGTGTGTGTGTGTGTGTGTGTGTGTGTGTGTGTGTGTGTGTGTGTGCCACATGTATGGACCACCTCCTGGAAGCATTGATCACCCACGGAACAGGACGTCTACTCTACATTGCCAGAACATTCCACCAACAGCTGGCTGTTCCAGGGGCAACTGCTTATTTCATATTGCTTAAGTAAAAATGATCATTGCCAATTAAATGGCCATTAATTGTGCAAGCATGAGCATGGGATGCTGCCAGATGTTTATATAGGAGAGAAAAATAGCCCTTCTTATTTATATTTCACTAATAGCCAGCAGCATGGTCTCCCTCCCTCCCAGACAGAAAGCATACAGTAATTAAACATTAGCACATGCATCCAGAGCAACACAGGCATATGGAATGGGGAATAAACACACACACAGCTAAGAAATGATATAAGCCAGCATTTATCACAGGTGGACAAAACAAGGGGGGAGACTCTGGAATACAACTTCATCCATACCGATTTGACAAAATATATCTTAAAAAACACAATTAATTCAAAAAGAATTGTCAAAAAAATATATAAAAATGATATCACGACTGGCGTAAGTGAAGTTTCAAACTTTCCCACAATCCTTTAACCCAGATAAAAGTCTCTCCAGCTCTCTCTTTGCCTCTCTCACTCCTCTACGAGGGTTGGATGATAAATGGGTGTCATCTGCTCTCGCAATCTGTCCAGCTCTACGCTGACCCCACAACAATGGCCAGGACCCCAAGTCTGCACCCCAGACCAGCAGAAAGAGCTGAATTTAGTCTTTCCGTGTCCGGGGCCTGACCTGGGCACAGCCTGCAAAGTCTCCGAGCAGCACATTGTTATTCCCCTAAGCTGAGCCCCAGACCAGCCTTAGCCTGGGCTTCCAGCGACCAGCATCCATTGCAGGTGTCATCAGCTGACCCCTGACCCCTCCCTGAGCCAACCCTATTAGAGCAGACAAGTTCTGATGCCGGGCACCTCACCCCTTAGCAAGGGGAGCTGAGCTAGCCAAAGGTGCAGAGGCAGTTGGGCGAGATATACACTCACACACACACACACACACCAACAAAAAAAAAGCGAACAAGAAAACACTGAACAGACTGGAAGAGGAAACAATAGATGAATTTCAGAAACAAGTGAGGTTACTCAACCAGTTCCAAAGCCCATGCATTGTCGTTATTCTATTTGTCTTCCACCACTTAAACCGTAAAATCCCATATGGTATCATCATTGCTCCGGTTGTTGCCTCTATCCCACAAAATAACACATCATTGGACAGATAGCATCAATTCAGCCAGCTGTAATCCGGGCACCACCGGTTGTATCATTCATTCAATTTCACCCAGCGGCAACGGCAAACACAGTGCATCAAGATTACATGAGAGAGGGAGATAGAGGGGAGGGGAGTGGGGGACAGGGGGGGTGGGTGGAGGGGGAGAGAGGGGCGGTGGGTGAGTGGGGGGGGGGGGGGATGGCAGGGCAGAGAGATGGGAGGAGGTTGTATCTATCATTTCACGTTGCCCCTGCTACAGTGACAGATCTGATCCGGCAGTCCTTTGGCTGTCTCACAGAGAGGCTTGGCTGTCAGGTTCTGGGACAGAGGAGAGCAGCCTCCAAGCTGGGGCAATCAGCCCCTGCTCTGACAGGGGGTGGTCAGAGTGGATTTGTGGGGGTCGCATGACTCCGACGACCTGGCGATGCGGCAGCCGGGGCCGAGGCGGCCACGCTTGTTTTAGCTAATGCAATTAACCTTGTGTGGTTCTAACCCCCCTCCAACCCTCCCATCCCAGATTAGCTGGAGGGACGAGGAGAGAGAGACAGACAGGGAGAGAGAGAGAGAGAGAGAGAGAGAGAGAGAGAGAGAGAGAGAGAGAGAGAGAGAGAGAGAGAGAGAGAGAGAGAGAGAGAGAGAGAGAGAGAGAGAGAGAGGGAGGGAGACGAGCGAGAGGCGGGACTTTGATGAGAGGAAAAATGACGTGAAATTTGGGAAGTGAGCAGGAAACAGTCGTAAATCAAAGAGAGAAATGGGAATGGAGGGTTAGAGAGGGAGGGAGACAGAGGTAGAGAGCAAGGGAGGGAGAGAGAGAGAGAGAGAGAGAGAGAGAGAGAGAGAGAGAGAGAGAGAGAGAGAGAGAGAGAGAGAGCCGGGGAGAAAGAGAGGGACAGAGAGAAAGTGAGAGAGGCCAGGAGGAGCTTAACATTTAATGATGGGAGCTCCAGGGGCTGGTGGGTGCAGGCCGGCTGTAAGTCTGGACGGGAGGTGTCCCGCCTTAGGGGAACAGGGCTTCACAGCAGCGCCCTTCGAGAGGGATGGGGGAAGATGAACAGGCGGTGTCAGAATGCCTTTTAATGGTCAGGACTGTGGTTAGTTCCTCCGACTCAGGCCTCTCCCCTGTGGCTGTGAGTCCACTCCATATAACTAGCCATAATTCAACTCATTTGGCAGTTTGGGGTCTCCGAGGTCTGGGGATAAAAAGTGTGGGGAGGCCTAATGGCAGGAGGAACAGCTGAGGGCACGTCTTCGGAGATCTCAGCAGGAGAACATTGCTGGAACAGGCCCATTTCGGGAACAGAAACCACCACTAGCCATTAGCTACTGAACAGGAGGAGGAGGAGGAGGAGGAGGAGGAGGAGGAAGACCTAGTCGGAGAGGAGGACAGAGGCATGCCAACATCTGAGCTGTCTCACTGTGGTATTGTTGCTAGTGTGCAATATGAGCGAATGACTACACCAGATATGCCCTAATTATGGAGATTAATTTTGTAATTTTTTAAAGACTGAATCTCATATTCTTTTGTCTATTGCAGATGAATAGCAAAATCCTCATCCAGTTCTGTAGGCTACCTTGCACTTAACAGTCTTTGCCCGGTAACTCTAGAAGAGCAATTAAGCATCAATAAATGCATGGTTGGTGTTTGTTTACTTCAGTTCACTGCCCTTACCAGTCTTGCACCCTGGGCAACATGAGCACAAGCTAGAACCCATGATTTTTCAGCTAATTACTGAGCCTAAACCACACGGAATCATCCAGAACCTTCCAGTCATAAACAATAGGTTCAAAGCAAGACAAGAGACGTGACCATTCTCTCCAATTTCACACACAACACACGCACGCATACGCATAAACACGCTCGACGACTGCTTGCGAATCGTCTCGTCTAATCTAACGGTGTTGATTAGCGATGATGGGGGCTAGCTGTCTCTGCAGTGATACAAGGGGGGAGGTGGGTGTTACAGTCCAACATGACTACATCTGTACTTAACAGACAAGAATGAACACACACACACACCCCCAGTTGGTATCTGCAGCTTCACAGGGGGGAGTTTCTCCTGAGGGGGTTTAATTGAGAAACTGCAAGATGGGGTGCACCTACTGACCCTTCTGTGTTGGGGCATGTTGGACCCCCTCCCGATCCAAGCCTGGCGTTTTCCCACCACAATTAAAAAGTGTTGAGGAACATCAAGGTATTATATATATATAAAAATATATATATATTTACTACTGACGAGAGACAATGAATGAACATAGTTCATTCTCATTTATGGTGAAAATACAGATGTTTGGCTAACTATATGCAAATGTACTTATGGTGCTAGCACTGCTGTTCATGTGGAAATAGTGCATGCATTTATAAACAAACACGACAACGTCTTCATGGTATTTAAAGAGACCATTGTGGGTTCATCTCAAGCGACCGTAGCAAGGACACTCGCACAAACACAGCCCTACTCTTGTCCACATCCAAATTGTCTCCACCAAACCACAGCAGGAGCAATGGCATTGTGTGAATCACACACTGACTGCCCCCTCCACAAAAGGAAAAAACGCATGGCGCCTTGGTTTTCAAATGCGTATCACACACTCTCTCACACACACACACCCACACACACACACACACACAACCCAAGTGCAGCCTTTGTGTTCGCCACACTCATTACCAGCCAGACAACGACATCTCCACACATATCTGCTCATTATTTACAAAGCTAAAACGATGATACTACAATGTCTGCTTGTTGCTTCCACTTGTATTCTTCGCCAAAGACTGAATACCCCTACACATCTAGCCAATGACCAATGAAACGAGAAGAAAAGTTGGATTTGGCCAATGGGAGAGATCCCACAGTCCAAAAACGGGTGTAATTTAGAGATTAGGCCCGTCAGCCGCTTAGGGGACATCTATATGATGTGAAGGTTAATGACAGACTGACGGGTGTAATGGTGGTCGTCACCGCGAGGCGTTTGCAATCAGCTCCGTGAGGGAAAATAAGTGGGTCACCAGACAAGACCTTGATTAAAATCACTGTGATTATACCGTGGCTTCAGCTCTGATTTTGCTGCTTTCTCCCAACATCTGTCCCTCCAAAGATGGAAACCCGGCAATGTGCGTTGAAAATACGCACCGGGACGACAGACGCATGCGGCTACACCACCCGCACGCCCACATTCCTCTGCACGCACGCACGCACACACGCTGTGCACGCAGACATCCCAGACCGCAGTTGTCTCCCTCTCTTCACCTCCCGTTTATGACCGTTCGTGCCAAACGAGACGACGGTTCATTTCTAAACGTGTCTTTTCTCACATGTACTAATGCCAACCGTAAATATATAGTAGACCATGGCATGGGCAGGACAGCTCAGTTTCCTTGTTAGCGCTGGTGTGGTGAGTTGAATACATGGCCTAAACATGGCCAGAGGAAGGGTGCTCCCAGGACGGCCTTGAGCTCCAAAACCACCACATCTGCAAACACTGGACCAAACGTGGACTTCATCACTGAGAGACGAACACCCAGAAACCCACACAAGCTCCCGCGTGCACACAAACACATTCATGTTTATTCCAAGCCAACAACACACAAACAGTAGAAACAAAAGCATGCGTTGAAGTGGATCTCAGGAATAGCTCAGAGCTGTCTACAATCGTCTGTAATACATTTAATTCTGTATTTCGTGATAGACTGCAGCAGGAGAATAACTGCCTGGTCAATACAGAATAATGTTCCTTTCCTGCTCCTGCCAAGTAGAGTGGGAGTATATCTGAGAAACAAAGCAAGAGCAGAGAGAATGAGGCTTGTGCCATTTAACAGCAACGTGAAATCAATATACAGTCTGAAATGGCAGGGAAAAGCATCATTGTAAACCAGTTATTGACGTGTAAAAGTAATTTACACTTGCTGGTACAAGACCGATCATGGCAATATTTATTTAGCCGGCAAGCTGGCGGAGGGAAACGGCACGGCAGCTGCAGCTCTCACCAGATGCTGGTGTTACTATGTCCGTCCATCAAAGCACCCCCCCCAACCCCCCATTCCCCAAACGGTTTGTCTCCCCCCCCCCCCCTTACCAGACAGCCTTAAAACAACTGTATAATTAGAGCCGCATCTGCCACATCGCTGCCGTCGCCGTTTCATTCAGAGGACTTGATAAGACATTAGAAAACACCTTGACACACCAGTAAAAACACCACCACCTGCACAGATCCTCCACTGCAGAGCCTGCAATTATACTGTAAAGGAAGAAGGGTGAAGCCACAACAACACTGTGTGCAGTGGACATGAATATAGCTGATTTTTAAAAAGGGTATAGCATTGCTACAATAAGAATTATACATTTAATGGCATCCAAAACGTATAAAAGAACAGGAAAAAAGCAGGGCACAGTGATGGGCACTTTTAGCCAGAAGCCCTTCTTACACACACACACACACACACACACACACACACACACACACACAATGTGTATTTTAATACATATGTATACTATGTATCTAAGTAAATATAATGCCATTGTTATCATAAAAAGGTATGGAAATGTTTCCTCATAACAGGATTTTTTTTTTAACAAAACTGTCAATTCTATCCCGAAGAAAATTATGTTGATGAAAGATGCCTTTTAATTTGCAGCACAGCACTATTTGGACATGTTTAATTGATAGATCTCCACAGGACATAATAAATCATTTACAGATTTACCTCTGGCTTTGATCAAGTTGAGGTGACCATGTTTCTGCCCAGAGTCATTTGGTATGGGGAGCTGATTGAAAGCATGTCAGAGCATGCTCTTTGTGATTAGCATTACACATTGCTAACACTTCCAAGCACTGGTAGAATTATCACCTCCCGTGCACGCGCGCACATACAAGCACACACACACACACAAAAATGGCACAACAACATGTCTTTTTAGGAAGCTTATATAGGAAATTAAATAAGGCATCAAGAATGATTAGAATACTTTCAAAGTGTACAGTTTATAAATACATAGTATAATTCAATTAATTCAATTGCCATTTACTATGCTGAAATGAATCATGCCATATAAATGGTACTGTACCCAAGTAGAAAATTAAAAGTCTTGTTTAGAAAGTGCTGAACTGACAGAGCCAATGATTCTTCTATATTGAACAGAAATAACATTCTAAAATGCAGGCTCCCTCTAGTGGACCAGAGATGAAACCATCTCTCTTGGACAGAAAACCCCTGGTCCTAGTTGGGAAAGAGGATAGTGAAACATGCCATTTATTTTCCGTACAGGGGCTATTGCTTTATATTGTGAACAATGTAATATATCCGTCACAATTCCTATTCTTGTGATTTGAGAACAGCTGTGTGCATGTGCACATGTTCATGTTGAGGTCCTGAACATTCGGAGTGTTTTTAATAGCTGTTGAAGGACGGCATCGAGGAATGATCTAGAAAGTGTAGAGAATTCCGTCTAGTACTGGGGGAGAATTGGGGGGGAAGAGAGGTTTGCAGGATGAGGAAGAATCAGAGGAAGAGTTCACTGAAAGGATCGTCAGTGAAGCGCAGTTAGGGTTGTGCGAGGGGCCGTGGGTAAGCTGGGTGGGGGTGTATGGAAAGGAGGGGGGGATGGAGGGGGGGGGTGGAGGGGGGGGGATGGCTACCCACAGATGGAGACGGTGAAGGTTCACACGCAGTACCACAGAAACCCCCCCTGGCTGGGTCTGCCACGGAGGAACGGAGATGCCCAGGGAGACAGAGGGGAGAGAGGGGGAGAGAGAGGGGCGAGAGGGGGAGAGAGAGGGAGAGAGGGGGAGAGACGAGGGCGAGAAACAGCAGGAAAGAGAGAGAACGCAAAGAGGAATGAGGGGGCGAAGGAAAAAAAAAGAAGAAAAAAGAAGAAAATCAAGCATCAGCAGAAAGAGACAGAAAGAGCAGGAGGTACTCTTCAACTTTCCCTTCCATTCCCAGCTGTGTTACGGGCGAGGGGATAGCCTTTTAGGAGCTCGTGGGCAAAACAAGAGCACACACACACACACACACACTACCCTCCTCTAGCAAGTGCAACGCTTCACTGTCTGACCTTTTCTTGACATCCCTTTCCCAACCTCCTGTTCGAATGTTTGGGTTTTCGGGAAATATATAGAATTGTTTTTTTTTTTGTTTTTTTTTATCGTGCGCAACGCACCCTCCCTTATCACGGCCGCTCCCTCGCCTGTGAAAAAGAGGACAAACAACAACAGGAAAAGAGAGTCTGATACAGATGTGAGTCATTTGGTTGTCGCCCCGCCCACGCTCGCTGTCTGCCGCGTACGGGCCGGGGGTCGGGAGGCCATCTGCAGGAGGAGGCGAACAGCCGAACGCGTCAGCGCCGCCTCACACCGGCAGGAGAGTCAGAACGCTTGTGAAGAGGAGGCGCCAGGTTAAGAGTATGCCGTTCTCTCTCTCTCTCTCTCTCTCTCTCTCTCTCTCTCTCTGTGTGTCTCTCTCTCTCTTTCTCTCTCTATCCCTCTCTCTCTCTTTGTATCTACTTTTTTAGTCCGGTGGTTCCCGCAGGTTATTTATTTCTTCTTCCCTCCCCCGCCTAGTAGTTTATCCCTGGGGTGTTCTCAAGGGGCCTGGCAGATAAGCCACTTGAAAAGCATTTCCTAAAGATCCACTCACTCTTTATTTGAACCCCTCCATCACAACTTGTCTTTAAGGAAAGTGAAAAAGAGAGAGAGAAAAGAAGGTAAGTCTTTGAAAGTATTCCTCACAGCGTTCCCTAGATAGCTGGCAGAAGAACAAGATGGGGGGGGGGGGGGGGTCCCGCCAGAGTGACTCAGGAATACTCGGCTGTGATGTGTGTGTTTTCGAGAGTTGGGTTGCAGCAGGAGACCCAGCTGTGGTCCTGGGTGAGAAAGGTCCCGTGTCGTCCGTTCTGTACGACCACAGCATGTTGTCGGGGGCCTCAGGGCCTGGCCTCAGGGCCTGGCCTGGGCATGCATGTCTCGGGAATGGCTACCACCTCCCAAGTTCATGGTTCTGCAGCACCTGGTTCTGTGGTACCACTTCCGCTACAACATCCTCTGACACCTTACGTCAATGATTTTGGCAACCTGCCTGGAAAGTAGGAAGCCATTATTGACCCTCAGGCCGAGAGGAAAAGCCTGGTACATGAATTACTATCCTACTGCAGCCTGCTCTGTCAGCCAATTATGTCAATTATACCCAGAATCCCCTATGGTGTTTTCATTAGACGTTAGACAATTTCAGCCAATGAGGCGATTTGTTCCACTATTTGTTTACCGACTGTGTCTGTGGCCAGGAGGGAGAACAATATCTGATATCTCCCTCTGCGATCAGAGCATTCGGAATCCTCCACTGCTTATCTTCACCTGGCTCGCTCATTGAGGTTTAATCTAGTCACGGCTACTTAGCAGCCACTATCAAAGGGGATGAACTGAGAGGCAGATATGGGGGAGTGAGTGGGAAGGAGAAAGAGAGAGAGAGAGAGAGAGAGAGAGAGAGAGTGGGGGGGTGGGAGAAAAGCAAAGAGACAGAGAGACGAGCCACTTGACGTCGCCCTCCTCCTCCTCTGCTCGTGTCAAGAACCAGTCACGTGTGAAAACTTGCCTTAACTTCCCTTTCTGTGACTAGCGGCTGGGAGAGTTTGACAGATCTGTGCCGCCCGCGGAGACGTCGCCCTGCCATTTGGCATGCCATGCGCGTCTGGTGCGCTGGAGACTGCCTGTCAAACGCCTGAGTCCGCCCAGCAGCCAGGGACCCTACGGAGCGCCAGATGGGCCATTAAGGTAGTATTAATGTAGATGCCATCGCTTTTTCCTCCTCTGACTGGGACATGCTCTTCGAACTGCGAGCAGCTGCTGCCATTTAATGCCACAGCTTCCTGCTAAGTTTGGGCCAACTGGCATTGGCTGAATAAGCCCAAGTCCTCTTCCCTGTTACCCGACTACACCTGAGACGGGAGTCTTTCATATTTTAAAGTGAAGCTATTGAGAACTTCCCGATTCCAGATGACTTCCATGGATACACAATGTAAAGGCTGTATTATGCTGGGTGTCTTATTCAACTGTCCTCCCTCTCTTCAGCACAATACCAAGAGGTTCACTGTTGCATTTCAGTTATGTTGTGCCCTACTGAGTGTTAATATCATGCTTCAATTGAGAGAAAATTGGCTGTTGGCAAGAAACTGAAAGAAGGTTACACAAACAACCATGAATAACTGTTGTAATCAGTAATATTCTATTTGGTTAAGTGCACTAAAATGGGATGCTTTGAGATCATTATTCAAATCACATTGTCAAAATCCTATTACCAGACTTAGTTTTCCACTAAGAAAATGTACACAATTACAGTACAGAATTACACGCACCAAGAGCTTATTAAACCTCTCGGATTCAATGTGTGGAATGGCAAAACTATGCTAGCATTCTAACTAAAGGTCACAACCACACTATTCTCACTTTATTGGATAATGAAGCTAAGATTAAGAACAACAATACTGATAAAGTGGTAGGTTGACCAAAAATAGTAATGCTAGATTGGGAAGCTAAGATAGCTTAACCAAATTAATTGTGCTATCAATCAGAATGACAAATATGACTGTGTTGAATGTTATCGTGCTTTTTGTGTGACTCAAATCTCTGCCTTCGACTATTTTCAGATGACAGATCTTTTTTTGTAGGAGAAGGGGGGCAGGGGTTATGGGTAATGTAGTCTTGGGGCCTACTCCTGCATTCTTCCCTTTTTCTTCTGACTGACAACAAAAGAAGGGCAGAAGCTTGCAGCATCTCCCTGCCTGCCGGCATGTCCTCGTCTCTGTCACCCTCTCCAGGGTGGCTCCTGTGAGGGGGGGGGTGCCCCGCCACTCTGAGCCCCGGCCCCTTCCAACCACACGTGGGTAAAATACGACAGCCTCGGTCTGAACGAGGGGGAGGGGGGGGGGACTTCCGAGAGGTCCCAGGGGGCAATGTAAATGAGGAGCGCAGGGCTGGGGCGCACTGGTGGTCAGTGTTCGAATCAAACGCACCGCTACCGAAGCGCGGCAAACGCTTCTGGTCCTCCCACCCGTTAAGTGTTAGATATCAAAGTGACACCTCCTCCCATGGCTGCTCCTGACAGGGAGCATCCTTGTCGAAGAATTAGCCATACCTCGCTCAGAGCACGAGTCGTTTGTACGCTTTGGGGTACATAAACAGCTTAAATGACAGAACATGATATAAACGGTGCCCACTGGACCCCAAGTACACATTCTCGTAGCAGATAAACCCCAAAATGCAATACGTGTGTGCATCTTCTCCATTTAATGCATCTTGCATCAGGGTACAAACGTTTCATATCTGGCCGTCTAATAGTGTCTACCACCCCATCTGTGTCAATCTAATTTCAAAACCACTCTTCAACAAGTCTCCAAACAACCTCTACCGACAATGTAAACCAATTTCATCATAATTGATTGAGAGGAGCGAATGCTATGTTGGCAGTTCCACAGGCTGAGCGGGCCAGCTTTCAATAAAGGATATCTGCATAGTGAGGAGGAAGAGACTGGCACTAATCAGGGTTTCTGCCAAGCACCACTGCGGCGCGTATCATCACATAAATGTGTGTGTGTGTGTGTATTCGGAAGAGGAAGTAGAGATGGGCGGAGATGGGGGGGGGGGGGGGAGACAGAGAATGAGACAAGGAGGAGAGGAAAGCGAGAAGGAGGGAAAGACGAAGACCAACAACAACAAAAGGAGAGAGAGAGAGAGAGAGAGAGAGAGAGAGTGGGAGAGAATGGTGAAGGAGGGGCTGGTTTCCCAGGAAATCCAACCTGCGATAAATGGGATCACCTCCTCTTTAGTCACAAGGTGCATGTTATTGCTTTGCCATGCAAATGCATTCAAATTTGCGTTAATGCCATCCTGCTTTTGTCGGGGAATGATCATAGTGCCGGGACAAGCAGGCCAGGCTTAGAGCAGCATAGAATAGCAGCGTTACACAGCTAAGGAACGTTTATGTGTGGGTGTGTTGCAAATAGGTTATTTTGGAGGGGGGGGGGGGAAATGTGCGTCTTTTTTAGAAGAAAGAAGAATTAGGGAGGCCTGTGGAGCAGAGAGGTGCACTTGCTCACTAGCAGATTAGCATGAAAGGAAATATCTAATGTTATTTTCCAGAACGGTTAAGAGGGGAGCGAAAAGCTGATAATCATATTATTATTTGTGTAGGAGATCAAGATCAATCAGGGTTACAGCATGTCACAGTTGTACAACATACAATGGCTGTTTTGCCTGCATGGGGGAAAATACACAACCAGACAATAGGGGTTTTCGATTTCTCATCTGTTCCTGTGACGGGAGTTGTATACCTGCGTCTTGTCTGAACACACAAACCAACAGACTAAGCATGCACACACAAACACACACACATAAAGGAACTCGGAGCTTCCCTCGATAAGTCCCAGAGGAGTTAAAGAACTCCTCAAGACTTGCGGGTGTTTGCTAATTACATGGCAGAGAGGAAGGCGGTGGGACAAGTTGAGCAGATGAGTGTAGGAATGGGGCCTGCAGACAATCCTCAAACCCCACGGTGGCATTCGAAACAGGAGCGACCAACTACCGCATTTACAGGACAGGGAACAAACACAAAATGCCAAACATGACAAACACTACCTCTAGACGCCAATAGCGGTAGAGGAGCTAGCAGAGGTAACTGTACGCAAAACACTCCTGACCGTGCTCGCGTGTCTCCGTCAGGCTACGTGCGAGGGAAGTCGTTTCCGCTCATGCAGGAAGGGTGCCTGCTAGGATGCCCGTCACGGGAGTGGCGAGTAGGAGATTCGAACTTAATGAGAGCTTTGGCAGCTTGCGAGGAAAGCAAGGCAGGCAAGCAGGCAGGACAGTGATTAACGAAACACTTCGGAGTAACAAGGCACAGCGGTGCTCAAAGAAAACAGTGATGATCTCCACTTAATCGCGGAGAAGCCCGGAGCATCTGCCCGCCAGAGCAGGGCAGCGGCGCCGGCGAGCTCGCGCTCCGATAGGCTGTCATCTCCAGAGAGCCGCGGCCATATGCTCGGCTCCGCCGCAAACTCGCAGGAAGTTAATTTTCTGACAAAACACGGGGGATAAATATGACATTCAAACAAGTTGCGCTCAGTCAGCCTGAACGCGGAGTGTCGTGCCAAGCTGAGGCGGTGCACGTGTCACACTCGTGGGAAGGATTTCCACTTTCTTCTCTAGTTAAGTCAGCGTCAATGCGGAGACAATGGCTAATATGGGACTACAAAGTTCTGGCCTGCTAAAAGAAACACAAACGCTAAAGCGAGTGTTCACGCGTGAGCACACACAACAACACACACAACACACACAACACACACGGGGGTGAAGGGCGCGTGATCCAGATAGCAGTAGCATGACACTGGGCCGATGACTCCCTAGACAACAGGCCGGCTCGCATACATCAAGTGAACAAATCTGATATGGCCTCCGACAGTCATGTTTACACAAGTGAAGAGAAGAGAACCGGAGAGGGGTGTCCGGTCCTGCTCACATTCACACCCCCAAAGCTCCAAAGAAAGACCAAAGGGAGTCATTGTCCCCGGTTTAGGGAGGGGGGGGGGGGTGCGGAAGAGGGAACAAAAAAATCGAAAAACAGATTAGCTTTCATTTCTGTTCACAGACGTATACATCCCCACGGTTATGACATTAAAATAATGTCGATCAAACCATTTAATAGAGGCCCTGTCAGAGAGGCCCTCTGTTGCAGGTGAAATGCCATCGCGGGCCGGGACAAAGGCGTCGCAGGGTGTGAGCAGGTTTCCAACACCTTATCAGCCACCCGATAAAGTAGATAGTGTTTCGCAGCTCCCAGCGCTCCAGCTCTGCCTCTCCTGTCAGGAAGGTAAGGAGAAACGGGCCTTGGGGCCGAGGCTGCCTGACCCGAAATACAGATTCGCCCTAACAATACCCAGGATCATATACTGGGGGGGGGGGGCCTGGGGGGGTGGCCTGGGGGAGGTGGGGGGAGGGGGTGTGGGGCACCATGTCTGGACCGGCTGAACAGACACACCCGAGGGCACGGGGGGGCATGGGAGAGTGATGGGGGGGATCCGTTTTGGCTTTCGCCCGGGGCCAGTGGAGGCCCACGGTAAGGCAAGACTAGGAGGTGGGGAACTGGGCCCCATCCAGACCCCTCTCCTGGTCCTCTCCCCTCCCCGTAAGGCGAGGCTGGGTGCAGTCAGGCGGAGCCAGGTGGCCTTTCTCATGGAGAGGTGAGCTCCCTGGGCCTGGAGCGCCAGCAGTGCCAGGTGGCTGGGCGGATCTGGTCCCCAATGTCAGGGCAGTCCCAGGAACTCTCAGACCTTGTGGGAACCTACGTTTACCCGCACGAACTGGGGGTTGAAACAGGGGGTGGTTGTGGGCTGGGGCAGGGGAGTCCAAACCGTGCACTTCAGACAGTATATTTAAATGTTGTCCTTGAAATAAGAGGGGGCCACATTTAGATAGAACCTATTGAAGTGCATAGGCAGCATAATTCAAGACGGAGGAAAAGAGCTAATAAACAAGCAAACACGCAAAGGCTCGATATCCATGCACTCAAGACACAGACAGAAACACACACCACATTAAGTGTGAATCCTTCACCTACAGATGCTGGCGCAGTGGCATAAATTGACTTATTTTGCATGAGAAGGAGAGGGGGGGAGGGAGGGCGCTGGTGTGTGAGAGAGAGAATCAAATAAAATGAGTAGGCAAAATTAAGCTGGATGCAAGTGGCACACTTCACAGGAGAGCCGATTTCATCTTCCCCCAGCTCTTAATTTAGGATTTGTCTCCCTTCAGCAGGCTGCTACAGAAGGGCTACATAAGGACAGAGAGCGGCAGAGAGAGACAGGGAGAGAGAGACAGGGAGAGAGACAGAGAGAAGGGAGAGAGACAGGTAGAGAGAGACAGGGAGAGAGAGACAGGGAGAGAGAGACAGGGGAGAGAGACAGAGAGAAGGGAGAGAGAGACAGGGAGAGAGACAGAGAGAAGGGAGAGAGAAACAGGGAGAAGGGAGAGGGAGAGAAAGTGAGAGAGACAGGGAGAGAGAGACAGGGAGAGAGGGAGAGAGAGAAGGGGAGAGAGAGACAGGGAGAGAGACAGGAGAGAAAGTGAGAGAGAGACAGGGAGAAGGGAGAGAGAGAGGGAGGGAGAAGGGAGAGAGGAGAGAAAGTGAGAGAAACAGGGAGAGAGAGACAGGGAGAAGGGAGAGAGAGGGAGGGAGAAGGGAGAGAGGGAGAGAAAGTGAGAGAGACAGGGAGAGAGAGACAGGGAAAAGGGAGAGAGGGAGAGAAGGTGAGAGAGACAGGGGCGCAGCGCCATGTAGCCTCTGGAGGTATCCAATAGTCACAATCAGACCACCTCGTTAATTGTGCAGCGCTTCTCCCCACAGATGAATTC
>NC_090077.1:4040150-4082989 GCF_038355195.1 Osmerus mordax | reverse complement strand
GGTTGAAGATATGATCCTGGAAGAGTGGAAAGAGATGGGGGTAAGCCAAGCATAAAATAACTTCCATCCAACATCCTCTCTCGGCGGGGCAACGTGAAGCAAATAGCAAACTCCCACCCACCGGGGTCGTACACAAGGGGGCCCTCCCCTCCCCCCCCCCCCCTCCAGCCCCCCCCCCTCCCCCTCCTCCCCCCCCACAGCCCCCCGCCCCTCACTGACCCATGGAGAAGAGGATCACGGAGGAGCGGCCCCACGCGGGGGCAGGGAGAGGAGACCGAACCCACTTCGATTAAGGTGCGGGCGGCGGACGTCTCGTCGGCGGAAGAGATGAGGTGTCAGATGGTTCACTGGAGGGGCCGACTCTCAGCAGGCTCCGGGGCCCCTGGCCGGAGATCCCGCACTCCTCTCCTCTCCCGGCTCTCCACCACATCCTCCTTCCCCCCTCCCCCTCCCCGATCTTCTTCCCCCCCCCCCCCGCAGATGCTGAACAATTACAATTCCTGGGTATGTTAAATCTTTCTTGGTGGGGTGGCTTTGGTGGAGAGGTGGTCAACACCCCCCCCCCAACACACACACACACCACACACACCCAGACACACACGACTTGAGACAGATAAACTCTCAACCCCTTATCGAATCTGCGCATTACCCGCGCGCGCACCAACACACTCTGTCCCCCTGCACACCTGGAAATGACATTTAAAGGTCAAAGCGACATGTTAGAGTGTTTGGAGGGCGAAACGCCGTACACCGTGGTGCACTGGGAGAGGCGGGCAGGGGAGAGTCACACCGCAGGCCACAGGAGAGAGGGGAAGATAGAAGGAGAGGGGAGGAGAGAGGCAAAGAGAGGAGAGAACGAGAGAGAGAGAGAGAGAGAGAGAGAGAGAGAGAGAGAGAGACTTATTAAAATTAGATGCTTTCCGGGGTAAAGAGACGCTTCACATTAAAGAACAGTGCCAAGTTGCCAGGTTGTTTTAACCACCGAGGGAAATCAAGTCATTGTGTTGTGAGGAAAAAAAAAAACGGGTTTTTCCTACTGCACAATGTTATTCAAGCTTTACTGCAGCAATCTAGAAAGTGTGCCATGTTCGACAACAACAAAAAGGGATCTACTAAAAGGGGAGGGGGAAGGGGGGCTTTGGGGGTCACAGCAGGAGGGCCACACATTGGGAGACCCCGAGATGCCTGCGCCCGTCCTTGCCAAGGGCTTTCCACAAGACATCTCTCTCTGTGATTAGATTGACATTACCATAATATCAGCTTTGTTACCTCGCAGGCCAATTGTTCCGGAAAGTGCCATCCTTTTCTCTCTCTCTCTCTCTAACTCTTTCTCTTTCTTTTTCCCAGGCACCCAGGCAGGCAAGGCATGTATGCAGGCAGGCATCCCGAGGGAGAGAATCCTCTTTCCTCCCCCCCTCCGCACCCCGTCGAGCTCCGCCTGGGAGATACAAGCTGGATTTGGCCGCCGTCCTCGCCCCCGTCCCCGACACGGCGTGGCGCGGCGCTGGTGTCAGACCGCCAAGTCTCCCGGCCCAGCTGTACTGATTAGCTCGGGCAGATTATTAGCCAGGCAGGCATCTCCAGGAGAAAAAAAACTCACTGACGGCGTTTCTTTTATCCCTCATTCCCTCTCTCTCTCTCTCTTTTATGTGTTGTCCCGCATGGGCTTCGTGATCCTGCCAAAAAATTAATAAAGAAATAAAGAAATAAACAATTAACCAACTTTATTTTCGAGCCCTTGAGCAGACGTGCACCGGTGCAGTCAAAGGCATTGATGTGAATTTATTACCGCTTGTGGACATATCAGATAACTGTTCGGCGGGGCTGTTCTGGACGAGCCCCCACCTCTTCACCCCTTCCATCTCTCATCCTTCTCTCTCTCTCTCTCTCTCTGTCCCCCCCCCCATCCTCCACTTCTCTCTTCTCTCTAACACCTGTCCTGCTGCCAAGATTGAACCTCCCTAACCACGGGAAGTGGGCATCCTGCGCTCTAACTTGTGCAGCTTTCTTATCTGTTCCCCAGCAGTGCCTGCCTGCCTGCCTGCCCATCCCTCCTCTCTGTCTCTCTCTCAGCCTCTCCCTTTCTCTCCACCTCCACTTCTATATTGCACAACCTTACACTGTCTCCCCCTCTCTCTCACCCTCGCTCTCTCACTCTCGCTCTCTCTCTCTCTCCAGAGCTTTGCATTTGAAATTGAACAGACACGCAGCCAATTTATCATAGGCTGACACGTGTCATGTCCAAGGCCCTAGCAACAGGGACGTACAGTAGGCATAGCATTTATCCCCTTTGTTGTCAGTAAGGACCTAGACAATACCACAGACTATTAAAAAATAGGGAGTGTGGAGGGGGGGGTGATGAAAAAGAAGGTGAGAGTGGTGAGAGTTAAACCACTGAACATAAGCCTGTATTGCATACTTCTGCTGTTTTCCCCGGAAAGGTTATGGACCCCAGTGAGGTGGAGGCAGCCTCATTTTGCTCACCGACAATCAGCTGTCTAAAGCCAGGGGTGGGGGGTGGTGTTGTGGGGTGGGGGGGTGGGGAGGAGGGAGGCAGAAGCAGAAGCAGGCAGGAAAGGCAGTCCAGGGAAAGCTGCAGCAGCAACTCCATCTCACCTTCTGCGTTTTACGGCGAGTTGAAACCCGCGCGCCCGTGCGTCGCCATGTTCCTGAACTGGAGAAGTCGGCGCTGAACGGCACGACGCATCCTCTCACTCACATCTCTCGGGTCTCTCGAGTCAGAGAAATACGGGAAATACAGTAAAGAAAGAATTGCCCGCTTAATAAACAGCAAATTGTTTCAATGCTCCAGGGACGGTTCTCCGAAGAGTGAAAAGCTGAAGAAAGTTCACTAAGCTTCCATTTCCCTACTTTCAAAACCGACAACAAAGACTGGGAGAGATTCTTAAATGTAATCACTCCTGAGTTGATAAATGAAAAGAAAATGGTTTATGTGCATCTCACAAAGCCCCCTTTGTATTGAACTATATTATCACTGTATTATCACCTTTCTCTTTCGACAAAGTATTATAAGACCCGTTTTCTTTATCGTTTGACTATATGAACAAGGGTAATACGATGACCCTTTGTGATAAACATGTCATTTCAAAGAATGTGTATTCTACTCTTGCGAATGAGCAGAAGATAAGCAAAGTGGGGGACAGAGGCTAATGAGCTGAGGTGTGTGCGTGCATACGTGTGTGCGCACACACACACACACACTAAGATTTTGCGCTTAACCCATAGCACAATGTGCTCATGTGGCCCTCCCTGGTAAACCGGATAGTCTGTGGAGAAATTAGCTCTAAAGTATTCCTTTAAAGATAATCCCCAGCAATCTGGGCTCCAGTAGGCGAATTTAGAAGGAGTATCTTTTAATCCACGCAGATTCGGTCTGTATCAGAGTAACATACATCTCGCCCCAGGAGAGTGTGCTCCGCAAGTCTATCTCAGACCTGCGGCGAATGCACATTCATCAGGCCGGTAGTAAAATGACCTTTAACAGACTAGCTTAGGGATGCCACTTTGGTTCCATAAGTAATTAACTAGTAGTTCTGCACGGGAGACGATTCATGTAAGGTCAAGTGCTCGACTACTAGCCTCTCTCTATCTACCACAGGCCCCTTAAACGGGGTGTCGCACTACACAGATACGGAGTTCACAGGATCCTAGAAACTGCAGTCGTGGGTCCAGGTTAACGCATGGGGATAAGGCACTTGGGCTGGGAGGGTATTATGGGATGCGACGGCAAGTCTTTGGTTTCAGTTAAAGAGCAGAGGAGTCTAGGCTGCGTGTCTGAAGATCAGACGTGGCTTTCATAGGAGAGCGAGTCAAAGCCAGAAGCTGAAGACGCCGAGAGGAAGCTCTGGATGTCTCGAAAATAGGCCCTGTGGTGGATGCTCTTTGTTATGCATAGGCTGTCATGGTTGCCCCTCAGTCAGATGTGCCCTGCATGTTAAAAGGGCTAAAGCCAGACAATGTTGCCGATTTCAAGGTATTAAAAAAATAAAAAATGGCTACCATCAATCAGTTTTGCTCGGTGAAACACGTTCTCGTTGCCATCTGTGATGGGTTGTATCCTTAAGTCATTAATTCCCACTCAAAACTTGCTGAACATTTACTGGATTTGCCCTAACAAAAGTCTTGTTTGTACGGGTTCTACATCAAAGTACGCTGCTAATAGCTCCGTCTCTGCAGGCGCACCACACACACTGCACATCACTGTTAATAAGCCAACAAAGCAGATCTGGGAGTATCTTTGCATCACCTCCTTTCACCCTTCATCAACCCTGCTCTCTCCTGGTACTACCCCAGTCGTGGCCCCAATTCCCTATTTAACCCCAGTCTACAGGGCAGGTGTCAAACATGTTATCCTCCTCTGCGCCACAAATTCCCAAGCCCTTCACCTCCACTGACACCTACGACTTGGCTTGTCGCTTCCGACACTACAGAGGCGCATACCTACGCAAGCACGCACCCCAAACGCACGAGCTGCCCGTGGAGGGTTAGATGTCCCTAGATCTCTGCCCTCCGTGACAGAACTGGCATTTCATTGTCATGCTCAGTGAACTCTGCCACATTGCCACACACACGTATGCATGCAGACTCGCTGTGGCAAATGAGGTACCAGGGGTGAATGATGAGTAGCTTTGTAATATTTCAGGTGGCAATGACTAGTTAGCAGCCAGTGTAGGTGTATGTAAAATGTTTGTCTGCCACCTGGTGGACTGGAGGTCCATAAACAGAAAATGGGAGGAGAGCCAGCACTGTTTTCCTCCTTTAGCACGTCTGGATGTGTCTAAATCGCTGGCATTTCCAATCCTTCCTTCACGGATTTAATGATGGAATAGATTAAGAGAGAGAGAGAGTGACAGAGGGAGAGCGTGACAGTGCCATTTGTGATGTCGGGGTCTGATCGGAGAGGGCTTCTCTGTGTGGGAAGAGGGGGGACACCGCTGTTCTCTCTTCTCGTCTCTCCCCTTCCTTTTCCCGCGTTCCACCTCTCTCTCCTGTCCTCTTCTTCCCCGTCAGCTCTAACAGGCCCAGGCGGGATGCAGGGCTCTTTTACTGCGGTGGGGGGACTCTTAAACACATAGAGAGCTCCCTCCACGGACGGACCGTGGCCTGGCTATTTCTGATTTACTGTGGGCGCGCCAGCCTCCCGCCCTCCATCTCATTTTACAGCTGGCTGAGACGCCCAACACAGGAGGATACGGCAGGGAGCCCAAGGTCAAGCCAGCCAGCCAATGAGACGAGCTCAGCACAACAATGAGAGGGGGCTGTCTCTCTCACTCACTTG
This sequence comes from Osmerus mordax, assembly GCF_038355195.1. NCBI lineage: Eukaryota > Metazoa > Chordata > Actinopteri > Osmeriformes > Osmeridae > Osmerus > Osmerus mordax. The sequence goes on along the minus strand of NC_090077.1, from coordinate 4,077,690 downwards.
CTCACTCTCTCCTACCTCACTCTCTCACTCCTTCCACTTTTCTCTCTCTCTCTCTCTCTCTCTCTCGCACAGCCGACGCCTCAGAGGACGGCAGAGTTTGGAAAGACCTCTGTGGAAAAACGTTTCCAAAAGGAGAATTCTTAACATCATTTGGAGACAGTCACCTATGAGCAAAGTCACATTCTTGATATGACAATGCCGTTACCATGTCAACTTTTATAAGCGGATTTCACAAAATGCAGGGTCCTCGCCATCTAATTAGAATCCGAATGGGGGGGGGGGGGGGGGGGGGGGAGGAAAGGTGAGGGGAAGAGGGGGGAGAGGGGGGCGGGGATGGAGGTGAAAAAGGGTGAGGAGAGGGAAGAGAGATGAGGAAAGGGGGGAGAGAGAGCGCAGTAACAGTGTGCCTGACAGCATGTACAACAGTCACCAGATATCTTTAATCAGTGAAATGTATTTCCCTCCCCTCTCCGCCCCCGGGAATTGTTCTCCGGTCAGACCTGCTGCAGCGACACAAATGAATCTTGGCGGAGGTGTGGACAAAGGCGGGCGGTAAGGTTACGCCGCGAAGATGATTGGAGCACGGCCGTTTCTAAGAGGGCTGCCATGTCCCACAGTGAGGGTGTCACGACCAGCTGACGGGGACAGCAGCCCCTGCTCTCTGCCGAACAATGACACAGGAGGAGTTGGCGCAGTGCACAGACTCTCTCTCTCACACACACACACACGTGACACACACACACAGGTTTGTCATCATTACCATGTACGGACGGTCATATTGTATCATCTTCGTACAGTACGTACATGACATGTGCTCCTGAAAAGTAAAAACTGACAGTTATTCTGATATCACGAGACTGTGTAGCTGGTTCCATTACAAATACTCCTCAAGCCAAAATTCCACTGTCTTCTTTAATTAATACTGACCGTTTAATAGTTATGAACTGGTCGCTTTGCTATCCTTTGATTCTACAATGCGGGCGCAGTGAGCACCAGTATCCATGACCACGCAAGCTCTTATACCATGCAGAGGCACTAAATACAAACATGTTCAGCCTTCCTAAAGCATGTAGAAAAACTGGATTGTTTTAAGCACGACCTAAAAGGAGTTTCCTCCATACATCTTACCTCCGCCATTCAAATCGACATGTGTTTTCTCTCTTTGTTTGTGAAGGCAAGAGTACTCATCTAACTCTGAACCAATCAGGCTGGTGTGGGTGTGCCCATGACCCTGGCCTGTCCCATGAGGCTTGCATGGATCCCCTCCACGCAGCGCCCTCCATGACATCGTCAACTGAACAGCTCATTCTCTTCCCCCACCGCCCATTGCTGCATTGTCAATGGTAAAATTGCCAAACCAAATGAAAAGATGGTTGAGTGTGGGGCAGTAGGGCGGGGGGGGGGGGGGGGGGGGGGGTTTATCAAGGCCCGGGGCGAGGGGGGATGGGGGTGGGGTGGGGTGGAAGGTAAGGGGTGGGTGAGGTGCATGTATGGGGCTAGGGCTGGAGTTGTGTGAGTGGGGTTTCTCAGGGGTGGGAGGTGTGTGTGTGGGGGGGGGGGGGGGGGGTTGGTCAGGGGTGTGAGGTGTGTGTGTGTGTGTGTGTGTGTGTGAGTGGGTGTGTGTGTGTGTGTGTGTGTGGGTGTGTGTGTGTGTGTGTGTGTGTGTGTGAGTGGGTGTGTGTGGGTGTGGGGGGGAGGAGGGGGTTGGTGTGAGTGCTGAGGCGAGAATGTTCCTAATGGGATACAGGTGACAACATGCTGACCAGACCCACAGCACCGCGATTACTCAGAGGGAAGAGTGTGTGTCTGGGTGTAAGTGTGTGTGTGTGTGTGTGTAAGAGGGAGAGAAAGAGGGAGAGAAAGAGAGAGGGAGAGAAAGAGAGAGAGAGAGAGAGAGAGAGAGAGAGAGAGAGAGAGAGAGAGAGAGAGAGAGAGAGAATAGAAACTGAACAAACTAGCAAGGCAAGTAAGAGTACTGCTCTAATTGCCCAGTGAGAAGATCAAAGTCTGGAAGTGAGCACATTGAAAAGATAGATGACAGGTGTCGCCTGTTGATGACGTTGACTTGACAACATGCTGGTAACGACAGGACTAGTCCAGTGGGCTGAGGAAAGACAGGAAGGGAGACTTGGACATGTGCGAGTCAAAAACTTCAGTTTGGCTGACACGGCTCACTCATTCTTTTCACATTGTCGTTACTGACCCAAGCTGCATTTGAATAGTATGGTGACAGCTTGTATCCAACTGCTTAATATGGGGAAAGTTTAAAGTTAAAAGTTCTTTGAATTGGAAGTAATCACTGAGTCATTTAAAATTATAGAGGTAAATGGTAAAAGGTGGCTCAATGTAATGATTGCATTTAATGCAATTTAGGTTATATTACTGATAATTAAACAAATATATAAACTTGTAATGGGACAAAATAAATACCATTGTTTGTAGATTTTCTCTTCTTTTCTTTATATGTAAGCACTGTTCAAATGATTAATTTACCAAGGAAAAAAATCCATGCTTGCTTAATTGTTTTGATGTAATTGCATAATATCTGTCTTACTGGTTGTTGCACAAGTTGCACAACATGTATATAACTAGGGCCAAAATTACAAACAATTTAATGAAAAGTAGTATATTAAAAAAAGTTAAATCACACTCGTTGCCATTGCCTAAATCAACAATTATCATAGATCTTATTTAATTAGATAATTTAGCCTACAGCAAATTGTGAAACTAGTGCATTCGATAAAACAGCACCGTATTTTACCAAAGGTGGCTCGTAAATTACAAAGTTGCAAAGCATTGGCTACAGCAGTAAGAACGGCACAAAAAGTTAAGCAGCAGCCCAACCTATGATTAAAAAAAATACAATTGTTTTCATAACGACCTAATTGAGATGCTTGTGGAGCTAAACAGCGCTAAACTTAATAATTTCCTCGATTGGCCAAAGCATATTTTAAAAGTCTTTAAAAGTAACCCAGAGCCGTATATTCTGTACTGACAAACTACCGTGTATTCATAATCTCAGATGGTTTTCTGGACATAAAAGTTTTACTCCATCATATGTAAGAGCAATTTTTTTTTATTGGATTTTAGTTTTTGTTCTTGTTGTGTTTCGTCTTTTTCAACCTTACCATTCTCCATGTCGAGTTTACAACTCGTAAAATATAATCTATTGGGCTCTAAACACCGATTTTTAATGGATAAATTAATAATGTTTACAATTATGTTAATTATAATAGAATTGGCACACTTTAAAAAAAAAGTTCGATTTTTTTCTGTCCGTTGTGGTTAATTTGAACTGCCGTATCAAGCAGAATATTTCTTACAAGATATCCCTCCTAATGGCCATTTATGCTTAATGGAGAAGTGCTTTTCTATGGAACATTGCTGCCCCCTAGTGTGTAATTTCTTAGTTGAGGTATTCCCTTCAAAACGGCCTATAGATGTGTGTTGGGGTTAGCTATTACAAAAATTGGGTGTTCAATTAGTTACATTCTATAATAATTTTATTTTGATTTTATGTCAATATTTTCTCTCACGCTCATAAACTGCTGAATATTCAGGATCTAAAATATTTTCTAAATCATTTTCATGAGCAATGAAAATGATTTAATTTACACATTAATACACAACTTGTATTATAAACGGTATGGGCTACAATCATGTACTGCACTTCTGTTTCAAATAGTTAAAGTCTGACGTTAATTACATAAGTCATAAAGATATTTACTTCTAGAGAGAAGACATGTCTGTGCATCTATGCTAACAAACACACATACACACGTACACACACACACACACACACACACACACACACACACAAACCCTGTATGTAACAAAGAAGACAACACTCTCTTCAGCTTCAACACCCATAAACTATTGTTCTCCCCCAATTCAGGGAATCCCATTTCCAAATTCAATACACTGCATTCAGTTTAAAACAATGAAATTGTTATCATCATTATTATCTTCATCTTTATTATTTCTCCCATCATTCATAATTTCTCCCGGATCTTATGATCTTCCCTTCAGTTTGAAAACAGTCAACAACAAAATATGAAATACTACACACACACACACACACAATCAGTATAGTTTTTCCACCACTCCTCTAAGAGCCAGCACAATGAACTTATACCCCCAGCTCCTCTCTTATCTCTGGGCTTTGTAAATCAAGCTATTCTCATCTTGTATCCTTCCACCACCCACCACCCACCTCCCTCTCCCCTTGATCACAAAGAAGCCGTCAAGCTAAAGATATGAAGGCACCCCACAACAATCCCAACCCCCCTCCTAAAAACCCATGCCATGTTTCTTATGCAAATGCCCAAAGAAGCACTTACAAGGGCACTTTAAACAGTATGGAGACCCCCTCAATGCAGCTGGGTATACCAACGTTCACTAATTTCTATGGGTCAGCTGTGGAGGAATAGACCTGTCAATCACTTTCACATGTAGCAGAATTTGTCTGTCTACAAACAGGGATACTTTGCTGTTGCTATGGAGACTAATCCACGGCACGCCAACCCCCCCCCCACCCCACTTCCCTTCCCCAACCCCCCCCCCCCACCACCCACCACCCCACCCATCCACATTCTGTGTATTGACACAGTCAGTCAGTCTGAACTACCTGATCACACGTTTAACAGGAGGCCGCGCAAAGCCAGCGTGCCGCGCTCAAATGGAGTTTATCGCACTTGAGGTCAGTGCTATCTCTCTCGCACACACTCTCCATTTCCCCCCGCTCTCTCGCTCTCTTTTTCTCTTAACACACATACACACATCCATAGACATTCTTAGACATATATTCATATTATATTCTTTCTCAGAATTTCTAGTTTGAATGTTACTTTTTTTTAACCATAATTGAGTTTAACCATGCATTTTGTTGAGGAAATGTAGCTAGTTTTCAAAATACTTAAAAGTGAGTCCCAGTTTGCCCAACATAGACTGCTAAGGGTGAATTGTAGACTATAACATTACTAAATATTTCTGGAGAATAATACATTACCTCAATTTGAATGTACTGTACACTATGACCCTCAATAAGAGCTATGGTGACTATGGACTATACTCCTCCAGCTCAAAACAATTAATAAAAAATATGTTCTGCATCATTTCTAGAAATGTTGATACAGTAACAGAGATATACTTTAAGTATACATAGATTGAAAATAACAGCAAACTACAAATATCATCATTACAACAGGTGAGTCCAAAATGTTGAACGTTTACGTAATTCCCAATCTAAGGATCTGAGTCAATGTCAGTGAGACATTTCTACATTCCATATAGCTAGACTGTTTAAAATGCAGTGCATAGATCCTATACCTTCTCCCTGCAAATCAAATATTCATGTTTTACCTTGTTGTCTGGAGTCCAGGAGGTAGAGTTAGAATTACACATGCCTCACACGCATCCTCATGAATCATATATAACTGTATACCTATACACCCTCATAGCCACATTATGTAGCCTGCCTGCATACACGCACGTAAGCCCAGACACGAAAATATGTTTGCATAAATATTTACATGAGAAAACAACTGTCCAGCTCTGTAGTTTTATTTACAGCTCATTGACAGGGATTATGGATCTTTTCTGAGCGAGCCTCAGACAAACACGGACGGCATCAGCCTCCCTCCAGCAGCAGAGAAACAGGGGGGGGATGGAGGAAGGGAGAGGAGAAGTGGGAACCTGGGGATGTGCTTTCATGTTCCGTGGGCCGGAGCCTTTCAGAGAGCCAGGATAGCACCTCAGCCCCCTTCAATTAAGCAGGAAAATTGATGTGTATCATTAATTATGTCAGTAATATCATAAATCATCACTGGGCGCAGTAATTAATTATTTTCCACTCGTGTGAGGAACATGACAGAGTAGAGATAAATAAAGGGGGGGGGGGGGGCGAGGAGAGAGGAGGGGAATCGAGGGGGAGGGGGAGGATGGAGGGGAGGAACGAAGGGGCCATTCGTCCATCATAAACAAGGGGGCACACTCACACGCTCTATTTCTCCGAGCGTTGGGATGTGACGGGAACGTGATAGCCCCCCCGCCCGCCCCCCCCCCCCCCCCCCCCCCTCCGCTCTCGGCCACGTCCTGGTTACAGGAACGACAATTAGGCCTGAACGAGATGGGGCCCTTACTGGAAGTGGCTGGCCATGGCTGTGGTGGTGCCTGTGCAGAGGCCTGTAGACCTGGCCTGCAGGTCAGGTGTGACAGGGCTGCTTCAAGCCCTCTAAACAGATCAGCAGAAAGTCTTTAGGTCCTGCCTGGGAGATTAATGAAGCTTGTCCAGGCTTCTCCGTGCATGTTATTGTATAGGGGTATATGTAATGTTCTGGGAAATGATTTCCTGGGTTTCATGTAGACCTTACATTTGCACAGAATTGTGGATTCTTGGTGAGGCAAGATATGCTGCAGGTTTGTAAAACACAGTTTGCTGTATTTAATAATCAAACATACTAGTACCGCATCTTTCAAATTCAATAATTGTATTTGTTTACGTTTTACTATGTTAAGTAAAAATATAATAATTTTGGAAAATATGTGAAATAATTGAACAAATGATAAAAAATAAATTAAATAAAACATTTAATTTACTTACTCATTACATTACATTTTGAGGGATCAGGGAAATTGTTTAACGTAGTATGTATTATACTATGCCCAGAATGCTCACTTTTCATTTTAAGTATCTTGAATAATTAATTTTGTGTGAAATGACAGTTTATAAGTGGCCCTTTACGAGCAAGAAGGCTACAGTATGTCATTTTATTTGATTAATTGGACACTTGAATAAAAATGTGTTTCGGCGTGCCAGTGGATGAACAGTTGTAAAAGCAGATGAAGAGCTCTCTCTTTAAGGAGGTTATCCAAACACAGTACTTCATGGTAACATATTGTGCTCTCATTTCAAAAACATAGGCCATCTTCATAATGAGCCCTTACATGTTTTTAAACTATTTTCCTGAATTATTCCTCTTCAGGTTTGACTAATGTACTGTGGTTTAAATGTGCAGAATTCATGAAAGAGGTTAGGAGCTTGATATTAGTGTAAGGGTTCTTATGGTGATATTAAATGGTGCAGTTCACAACCCAAGTGCAGACTCGATCATGAGTATGGGTGTGTGAAGAGACAGAAGAAACAACCTGCTCTCCCACTCTCCCACTCTGCCAGACCGTCATGGCAGCCCCGTATCGATCTGTGGAGCGGGGAGGAGATGGAGGGAGGAGATGGAGGGAAGAGAACATGTGGAGAGAGAAAGTAAACACCGCTCCAGATGACAAAACACTGATCCCCCTGAGACCTGCACTTTCACCTCTACAGGGGGTCTCTCTCTCTCTCTCAGTCTCTCTGCCTCTCTCAGCCTCTCTCTGCCTCTCTCTGCCTCTCTCTGCCTCTCTCTGCCTCTCTCTGCCTCTCTCTGCCTCTCTCTGCCTCTCTCAGTCTCTCTCAGTCTCTCTCTCTCTCTCTCGCCCTGCACGCCGCCCACCAGTGACCTGGTCAGGGGGCGAGGAGAGTGTGTAAGAGTGTACACGCACGTGTGCAGTCGATGTGTGTTCGCGCATCAGTGTGTGTTGGCGGGTGGGTCGGTGAATGTTTGGGCTATGTGGGCACGTATGTGTGTCTAAACTGCCAGTGCAAGTGTAACTGGGGGGTGATGGGGGGGGGGGGGGTAACACAGGCTCCTAAGCCAGTGTTTAATATCAAGCGCGGGCGGTGGAGTTTAATCAATACCAGGCCTCTTTTGTCCCCGGCCGTCGAGAGAGGAGCAACCATTCACTCCGGAAAGGTTAATGCCGGGGGTCAAGTGATTTCACACCCACGCCGGGATCCTCCGCGTCGCCACGGCTACCACGCCTCTAGACGCCATGACACCGGCGTCCTGATTTATGGGCTGTGAGAGGGTGATGGGATGGAGGTGGCGAGCGAGGGGGAGGAGGAGGAGGTGACACGACTGTTATCTTATGATAATGTGATCCCTCCATACTTCCAAAAAACGACGAAGGGGGAGAGAGAGAGAGAGAGAGAGAGAGAGAGAGAGAGAGAGAGAGAGAGAGAGAGAGAGAGAGAGAGAGAGAGAGAGAGAGAGAGAGAGAGAGAGAGAGAGAGAGAGGAAGGATGAAACAGTGGACGCCATATCGCCGGTGTCTCCCATGTGGGTGCTTTTGTTTCAGCCAACTGTCTGTGCGTGCCGAGAGAATGATCATCTTTGCCATCACGATTGTGGTAAATCTGTGTGACGCACTGGTGAAAAACAGGTTATGTGCAGTGACAGAATAAAGGATTTGAGTCAGCAATAACCTGCTTGGCGAGGGTTCGTAACATATGTACCAAGTAGATATTGTTAGACAGCCAGTATTAAGTCAAATGATATCAGAGACATTCCAACAGCTATTTTCCCCAGTGGTGGGATGTACTAGGACTAATAGGTGGTAAGAACAACTGTTTCACAGTTCATTTGGTGGCCTTTGTTTGCATATGCACACCCATGCATACTTGCACACTTGCTTACTCTCTCTCTTACTGAAGGTATGTGTGTGTGTGTGTGTGTGTGTGTGTGTGTGTGTGTGTGTGTGTGTGTGTGTGTGTGTGTGTGTGTGTGTGTGTGTGTGTGTGCTGGGGGGGGGGTGGGGGGGCAGATTGGAAGATGCCAAGAGGGGGAAGAGGAGGAACGACAGGAATTAATGTGAAGACTTATCTAGCTAGGGCCATTATTTAAACCTTCCCCATTCTTAACACGCCGCCCCTCTGATGGAGAAAGGGACAATAAATAATACCCTCAAAATAAAATCTATTCTCTGCAAATTCACTGGGATACATCCAATCATTATCAGTGGGAGGGGACAGCTGGCAATTAATAATCCAGCCACCCGTCTTTCTACGAGCATCCATCTTGTTTTTCATTAGGTCTATTGCTCTGCGTTGTAATTCCACTCTTCCCCCTCCAGCTGAATAACATTCTCTCAGTTGTGGCTGTGCTTGCAGGGCCTCAGTATGAACGAGGCTGTTCGGCTAGGTCCGTGTGATCATGCCTTTCATTTCAGTAATGACTTGTTAATGCAGAACCATAATCACCTTTGATACAGTTCTCGAGGATTTTTCTCTCTCTCACTCTCTCTCTCTCTCTCTCTCTCTTTCTCTCTCTTTCTCTCGCATGTTTGGAGGCAGAAATCTCTCTTCAAAAGGGCACTGGAGCTAGCTTTAGCATCCTCTGGGTCTCTGGGGTTGACAATAGCAATTAGCATCAATGACTGAGCGATATGAGAAGCGGGTGATTGACAGTCGCCCCCAGAGAAGGGGCTGAGTGAGGTGACAGCTGGGCTCTCCACCCTCTCTCTGGCCGCCCCAGGCTCTGGCCCCGTGTCATCCTGCGCGTCAGCCAAATGCTTCCCCAATGCTCTGGCACATGCCTTGTTACATCCTGTGCACCGGCCAAACCCTTCCCCATCACTCAAGCTCATGCCTTGTTATATCCTGTGTGTCAGCCTAACCATTCCCCCCCTTCAGCTTATGTCTGTTTCTTGTTATGTGTACTATAACAGGTCCATGTGACACTGACCTTTATTTCCCCTCTGTATGTGTGTGGGTGTGTGTCTGTGTGTGTGTGTCCACTGTGTGTGTGTGTGTGCTTACAGATAGCCCTACGGCACGTTATCCAGGCCTGGCCTGTCTAGCAGCAGCCTTGACACATTCGTGTGTGTTTCTCAGCCTAAGGAAATGTGGCTCTCCGGCGCTATTGATCCCCCACGCTCCAGTGTACATCAGGGAGCCCGTGTTTTCCCTCCCTAACAGCAACACAGCTCCATCAATACACCACCTCACCAAGACGCCCATCCTTACACAGGCAGTGTCTCTGGGGGCGCCGTGATAGACTTCACTGTACACTGTACTGAATACAATCTGTTTGTGCGTACTTGATGTGTTTGTCAGAGCGCAGGGGGGGTCCACGCGCGGCAATTTAAAGCATGAAAAGGCATCCGACGACAACGCTTTGTGAATGATGCATTGTGTAATCTGCCCCCAGAGTGCATCTGGCTCACTCCATCTTTCTCTCTTCTAACCCCTTCATCTCTCTCTCTCTCTTTCTCCCCTCCCTCCCTCCCTCCTCACCCACCCATGTCCCTTCCTTGGCTTTTAGCGCTCTCTTCCACATGCATCAAAATAAGTGCCGATAAACAAATCACTGCGCTAAACTGAATCAAGGTCACATAAATCTGAGAACAACAGTGCTGACTGGTGTCAGTGGAGTCTATTAGGGGCTGCGGAAACGAGCGGGCACTGGGCCAAGGTGTGTGTGTCTGTGTGTATGTGTGTATGTGTGTGTGTGTGTGTGTGTGTGTGTGTGTGTGTGTGTGTGTGTGTGTGTGTGTGTGTGTGTGTGTGTGTGTGTGTGTGTGTGTGTGTGTGGAGAAGAGGCCTCTGTCAGCACTGACAGAGCTCCACCACTCTTATTTATGGGCCCGGGTATCACATGACCTGCCTCATTACCTGAAGAAAGACCTGAGGTACTTTAGATGGAGGGAGGAAGGAAAGAAGGAGGGAAGGAGGGTGGGTAGGTGGGTAGGGAGGGATGAGGGACGAAGGAGAGGTTGGAGGTAGCTTGGGCGTGATGTAGGTTCAGATCACCCGTCTCCATAGCCAACAGCTATACGTTTGATTGTAAATATTTGGTGCCTACTCCTGTTTTAGTACTATCAAAATCCCCTTTAGTTTATAGCTTATCTTTATTTGGGGTGCTATTAAAGCAACGACTGTGGTAAGCAGTTGTTTTACACACACAGGCGCGCGCACAACTAAACTTTATTATGTTTCCGTTTTCTTTCCCTAAAATCAGCGTATCAAACAGGACGTGCTTATCGATTGGATGAAATCATAAGGCGGGGCCTTTGCATCTCCACTCACTGTGACTAACCCAGTGGGAGCTCTCAGACCATGGAGCCACGGAGCACAGCCAACCCACTGCCTTCTTTTAAGCAGCAGACGGACATTAAACTGCATTAATAGCCCTCCACTTAATGGATCAATCCCCTCTGTTTGTGTAAAGTGCGGAGGAAGAAGGGGGAGAGACGGGGGAGAAGGAAGAGAGTAAAAGGGAACAGGGGAGATAGAGAGAGGAAATGTGCGTGTGGGAGAGGTGTGGGTGGAAAAAAAAGGCACCTTATTAAATGACAAGCTTTTCCTGGTTTGCGCTAATTAATTGCGCCCTGCCACCGACTGCTAATTTGGTGGGAAAAATGCACCCCAAAACCAGGGGGTCTCCTGCTTGAACTTTGCCTCAGAAGCACCTAATTCACCGCTGACTGCAGCTGTGTCCCTTGCCTGGGCTGCAACACTATTAAATTAGAGCGCTGGGCCATCAATTTAATAAGCGCTGGAGCAGATCATTTGAATAAGGACAGTATTAGTATTCCACTGCTGCACGGCTAAGAGCAACTGACCTTTTCCACCACCCAGAAGATCCTTGAACACATCCAGCTGAATCAGAGAACACGGTAATAAGCCCGTCAACGTGAGTGTCAAATGGGACTTTTTGGGTTCCTCAACCGCCCCCCCCCCCCCCCCCCCCCATCCTCCATCCCCTCTCTCCACCACAAAAACAACCGTCATCATCGCCACACTCCCTTTTCTCTCATTCTCCCTCTTCTTGCTCCATCAGCGAGCCGGGATCTTAGCCGTTTGGAAAGAAGGGAGGAGGAAGAGGAGGAGGAGGAGTGGAATGGAGGGGGAGGACAAAAATAGAGGAGAGACAATGTGTTGGAAGGGATTTATGATTGCTTGTACAGTGGAGTGGGGGGGCTCTCCGGATGCAACATTGATTTATGTGCATGTTGGAGGTGCGAAATTGATCAATGCGCATCAAAATTCCTCAAGAGTGCCCACATTACAAATCAGAGGTTGACCTTTGGCAAGACATCTTTACCTGCTGATGCACACCTGAGGGACAGCCTATTAAACGCTGTTGCAGCCCGCGTGCGTTTCAGCGTTGCCGGGCAGAGTAGGCAAGACAGTGAAACATTAGAGGGGGTAATGCTTTCTGCAAAATACATCCTCAACGCTGACAGTTATGGTCCCCGTCAAGCAATGGAAGCTTAACAAGCTACGTCTTTATGAAACAAACATCTGAAAAGGTTAAGTGCTCAAACATCAGATTGTTTGGCAGCATCCCAACAGTGGCGTTAGTGATGGGTGTTTAACATTTAGTCCTATATCTCTCCTATACTGTCAAAACGGTATGCAACCATATCAAACACAGACAGCAGCATGGAGTAAACTTATCCAAACAACATGTTAACACTAATAAACAGCCAACTCCATGCAGCACAGCATGTATGACATGCATCTAGTGTAATGTTTACAGTAGTGCTCCCGGCAAAATCTGTTATATAGCAAACACAGCAATCAATAAAGCAGCCACTGCAACACTCTGGTCTCTAAGGGTATCACTGAACAAAACGTCAGTTGACTGGCTGGTCACCCTCTCACCCCCAAGAGTTAACCCATAGGAAATAAATAAACAAGATGGCGTCTCATTCACTCAGCATGAGCACTTAAGATGCTGAGGACAAGCAAGATCCATAAATAATGGGGGTGTAAGATGGGAGATATATGTTAGGTGTGGGAAATGGCCAGCTCAGTGTTTTATGGGCTTGTTGCAATGTTGATGAATATTTGCCGGTTTGGAATCATAGCTTAATGTCAGACCACAATTTGTTGCAATTAGCGGGTTGATTTATAGGAATGCCAGGGTCTGGTGCATGGTAACAATTAGCACTACGTTCTCTAGGCTTTTATTAATGGGGTGCCGTGCCGACGAGTTCTCAACAAAAGCCAGCAGGTCCACAGGCCTCTCAGAGAGGATGCTGTACTAGCAAGACAACATGCCGGTCTCAGAGGACGTCATGCAGCTCCCTTCTTAAAACTTATTTAGGAAGTTTTATGCTCATTTGTTTATGTAAACTGTAAATTATAATAGCCGTTTGGTCAATTCTAGGTTTGAACATTAAGAAGTACCCATTTATCCACCAAAAGTAGTGTTTTTGAACATCTATCTTGCGTTTTAAAATAACAGAAAATAATCTAAAATCATTGGAGAGTACAAGCATTTTATCCAGTATAGACATTACACAAAATGTTAAATGTTTCCTCTTTAGATGTGCCAGTTGGCATTTATAAACAACAGCCATTAAAAATGTACTTTTGTAAAAGATGCAATGAAACAAATTGTTAAAAAGGCACCAAACAGCTGTTCTTTCTGGCAATAACAGGGTTCAAGTGGAGCGATGTGCCCCTAAACGGCTAATAAACGGCACAAAATGAGCCTGCAATTAAATTTATACACTTGATTGCACTGCTGTCATGTCCACTACAGGCTTATCGAACACCTGGGATCCATTTCCTAATAGAACCTCTGGGAGGAAAAACGAATTGAACAAAAGGAATTTTTTTTACTCTTTGTAGTCTTTTACTATTTTTTCCTCAGGTTTCTGAAGTGCTGCTTCACTGAATAACAGGGTTTTTTATTTGAAAAGGCCATTTTTAAAATCCCTCTTTTCAGTGGTCAAACGCATTCCCTATTCGACGATTTAAATGCTCAATATTCGACGATTTAAATGCTCAATATAGATTGAGAAACGTCTTAAATGTGAAGAAGAAATATGACATGCAATTCAATTTTGTCATTTTCATTTTGTAAATAACTACAAAAGTATGGACGGATGGCATTTTTCAAGTCTCCAAGAGAAATACGTCTGTATTTTATAACTCTATCCCATGGAAACAGTAAAAAATGCTGTTTCAAATCTAATTAAATGAAAGAGTCACTCCAAACTGACGACACGTCTGCTGACACCTCAAGCAGCAACATCATATAAAAAGGTGTAGGCACAGCAAATTATAATTGTTGATACACCTTTTTATTCTGTGGTGTTTGACAAAACGGAGATTCTTTTGTTTAAATTCTCTCTTTCCCTTTCACTGAATGCATTTCTTGGTACTCAGTATTCCCTCTGTACTCTGAGCACTTGGGATGAGAGCGGTCGTTTTCTCTCTCTCTCTCCAACACGAGAGCTACTTGGCCCATGTCTAACAGCCCTGCCTGATTGATCTGTAGTAAGCTTTCTTTTTCCCCTCCGTCTTTCCCACATAATTAGGAAAACACTCTTAACCCCCCACCACCACCCAAAAAAAAAAAAAAGAATTAATTCTACAATTTCAAAGTTCTAATTTAATTGGTTCAATTAGGGACTGTATGAATGGACTGGCATGTGAAAGTAATCACAGAATCTTTACCTTCTCTAGACATGGAAAATAGCTGAGCAAATATTGACTTCTAAGTCTTCTCAAGTTAACACCTGAAACATCTAGCATACCAGCTTCAGATACCACACAGTGCATTACAGTAAACGAGAGGACCATAAACTCCGAAAGAATTTGGATCGTGTTTGTGTTAATACTTTAATTCTTTTCATTTAACTTACACTCTTAATTACACTGTTGACTTCAGAGAGTGGGATTTAATGGAGAAAGTCACATTTCGGGGTCTCTGGGCTCATAACCTCTTCTGACCACTGCTAAGCCACATAAAGTATGTGGCAGGAGGCCAACAATAATTTGGCTAACCCTTTTTTAATTGTGGGAGGGTCAATCCCAGTGGCTACAAGAAAGCATTAGCCAGTGAACTGTGAATGACAGGGGCAAGTTTCCCACCAGCTGAAGGCTCCGTACAGGCAGGCAGAGAGGAAATTCTCCCCTGGTCTAACTGAGCAGCGTGGAGGGCAATACCCATGTGTCAGAACTACTGGGTGGAAATTAAAATCCTTAACTACTCATTTTACATATCCAAAAACAATAATACCAAAACTATACTCTTTATTATGAGAGTACATTTTGTTTCACTGTATATTTCTGTTAAATCAGATTATTTGAGATGTAATCCCAATCTTACTTTTGCAACGCTACCCAAAACTATTATTTGTGTAGGGTAAGGAAGCCGTAAATTACAGTGTCAAGTTGCAAATTTGATTATGTTTGCTAATTTTGTGACCATGTCAAACAATTATTTGGTAATCTTTACCTTTTCACCAGTTACTTGGTTCACTGGCTGACTGATGGTATTTAAACCAGACCAAATTAGGATATGTTTTCTAAAGTAACCACAGTACAATTGATTCAACATGTGCCATGCTTTTTCTATACTTTTATAAATATAACTACACGGTAAATGATTTATCATTTAATGTTTCAACACAAAAACACATACTTTCGTTACTCTCCCCTTAGTTTGTCCTTAATCATACATTTTTGACGGCTGACTAACAATCATCATTATGGCTCAAATAGTTACCTGTGAGAACGGTCATAAATCTTGTTAAAATAACCAAAACCGTCTCTCTCCTTTTTTTCCCCCTAAGAAGCAACCTGTCTCTGAGCGGAGCCCATCTGTACGTAGTTAGAGCCGTATGCACACAGATGGCAGCCGAACCTTCCCAAAGTTGTACGGTCCGCACGTCTAACCTTACAAAGCAAACTCATTAACAGTAAAATGCTGAGAGGAGGAAGGAGCCGTTTGAAAGAATTTGCAGCGACTCTAATGAGGAGAGAGAGAGGGCGAGAGAGGGCGAGAGAGAGAGCGAGAGAGAGAGACAGAGAGGTCATCTGTGTGGTAGGCTAGAGGGATGGATGGAGGGCTTTTGAGTCCAGGTTTACTGCCCTCTTTAAGATCCTAATGAAATGGAGGGCTACTTATCGCCAAGCCTCCGTCCCAGTACACAGGCTTTTAACAGGCCGGCACAGGGCATAGGGCAAGGATCTTAAAGAGAGGGAGGCGGGAGAGGTGGGAAGGACAGGGGATGTAAGAGGATTGATTGGCCTCTAGGGAAGGCCTCCAAAAAGGTATATGTTTACTTTAAGAAGCCAGCTCAGCACGTTAACTAAAGTGACCATTTGTAGTTTTATGAATATTGAGTAAACAATTTTGATATGGAATACCATGTCCAATATTTCCGTTTGGCTTAACTGCTTATGGTCATGTCCGCATTTCAATCCACCTGTTGAATAGGAAATGAAATGACTCCACTTAGGGTCAGATTCTTCCGTTCAAAGTTGGAGGTAGCGTATCCACGGAGAAATAATTAAATCACCTCTCGATGAAAGCTACCTGTGGGTGTGCTGAGGGGGAGTGCCCTGTCGCCTCGCAGTTTCCTGAGTTCTGTGTTCAGCCCCTATCTACTGGCTCCCTCACTGATGGAATTCGTTTTCTCAAAAGGAGGACAACTCCTTGGAAAGTTAATTAGCGGGGAAACAAGCGGAAGGGAAGCAGGAAACGAGAAATGACCCAGCTGCCAAAAGTAATAACGTTTTCATTATTTATTTCATTATTCATTTATGGATGTGTTCAGACAGAATTAATAATAGAAATCCCTGAGAGAAAATGTTTGTGCTGGAACCCCATTACGTGCGGGCCAAGACCAGTAGCACAAGTTAGTTAACATGCACACATGTACTGCCCCCAAACAAATAACGCATCAAGTCCTGAATATCCCTCCTCTACTCAACGCCTTTCAATACACTCAATTTCAATTAATCAGTTCAGACAAGGTGAGGGATTGATTTCAAGTTGTTCCAAGTGAATTCCACGGAAATGAAATGAAAGTGAACTTCTAAATAAGATCACCAGGTAAAGTATCAAGGATTTTCTTTTAACTGAATGATATTCCATGTTAGCAACTGAATGTCTTTCAGAAGACTGAACCACAACAAAAGAAAAGTAAGTAACTGTTTCAAATTCCCTTTGGAGTATGTGTGCTCTTTCTGCTGTTTAATCCAGAACATGACGCATTGATATCTACCCTGATTTGGCTAATGTTAACTTTTCTGTCAGTGTTTACTTGCGAGCACTTCCAGGCGAACTCTAAACTCATTTCCCCACTGATATTCCACACACTCCTCCAGTATGTGCTCTGGAGAAAATAAGTTTGGAAAAGAGTTGCAGATCATTCAAGGCATAAGTCTAAATATCCACAACACAGAAACAGATCATCTTTTCACTTTCAATCCAGACATATATGATAAAAGTCTTGCCGTTTCATTTTGGCTAGTTATTTAATAAGTCTCCCCCCGCCCCAACATTTACACACCAGAGTTAGGAAAATTGGGAACCGATGGGGAGCGAGTTTTCGATTACCGGGAACTGTTTTGTGGATGGTTTGAATGGGGAAAGATGAGTTAGAAAGACAGTGGTGGGTGGTGGGCACTTGCATGCGAGTCTGGTGTTTTTACATTAACCATACGTGAGGCGGGCCCTTCCCCTCCCGATCACAGCCCAAAGCTCTGGGGCCACACGGCCATGTGTGAATAATCACACGGGGCCCCTCTGGCCCAGCCAGCCCGCCCTGGCTCACGGGAGGCCAGAGCAAGGGCTGGGTGAGGGAGGGGGAGGGGGGGGGGTGAAGGGCCCATGGGGGTGGAGGGTGGCGGGGGGGGGGGGTGCGCTGATGGGAGGGGTCGTAAACGTTAACACGTTGAGGGTTTGGAGCTTGTCTCATTAGCAGCTAATTGGCTGGACTTTTCTCCATCTTTTGTTCTACGCTGCGTTTGTCTTTTCTCACGGACCGAGCGAGAGAGGGGAGAGATGGAAGGGTGTGGTGGGGGGAAGGGTGGAGCAGGGGGGGGGCTATGAAGGCGGGGGTTGGCATGTTGCTCTGAGCTTCTCTGGGAGAGTTAAGTCTATATTACGGCAACATAAACACTCCTGTCCCGCGATTAACCTTAAAAAGCAACTGAGTGCAAAATTGTGCGCTCAACCTGCTCAACCAAATTAGCCCTCAGATCAAGGAGAGAGAGAGAGAGAGAGAGAGAGAGAGAGAGAGAGAGAGAGAGAGAGAGAGAGAGAGAGAGAGAGAGAGAGAGAGAGAGAGAGAGAGAGAGAGAGAGAGAGAGAGAGAGAGAGAGAGAGAGAGAGAGAGAGAGAGAGAGAGAGAGAGAGAGAGAGAGAGAGAGAGAGAGAGAGGAGAGAGAGAGAGAGAGAGAGAGAGAGAGAGAGAGAGAGAGAGAGAGAGAGAGAGAGAGAGAGAGAGAGACTAGGAGTGTGTGTTTGTGTGAGAGAGGCTTCTTTTCCTATTACCACATTTCCCCTCATTCACCTTTCCCAACTGGGAAATGCAAGGAAAACGTCAGCACAGCTAAACTGCCAATGATTACCAAAGGTTTCTCTCAGCACTGAACCCAAAACAGACATATTGAAATTGTCATACAAAGAGACGGCCTGTATTTTCCACAGATGAGTCTAAGAATACCATCATTAGGATAGGATTTCTCATTAGATGTTTAGGTGTAGGTGACAAGAAACTGCATTGTTGTTCCTGAAAAGAAGAAGAGAGTGTGACAGGCCTTAAGTTATTTTCTTATCTCCTGATATTAGTTCAGATATACTGGATTGCTTGCATGCCCGACGGAACCCTTCCCATAAAGCCTTGGGCTATGGCTAATGTTGTGATTGGTGAGTCCAAGATGGAGGACAGAGGATGTTCTCTAAGGACTTTGCTCATTCACTCACATTCTCTCTCTCACTCGTTCTCTCTTTCTCACCCCCACCATCCTTCCGTACCTCTCTCTCTCTTCCTGCCTTTGATACTGCTGCATTCTCACTGTGCCCTGAATGCCAATAAGGACTGGGTGGACTCCAGGTCAAATGTCCATTCCTGTTATGTTTGGTGGTTTTATTTGTTTTTGAAAGGTATTGAATTTCAGGAAACCAGGATTCAGGCAAAACTATGCCTGCTTCAATCTATTTTAATAGAGATCATTAAACAAAATTGACAAGAATGTGTGTATGCCCATGTTTGTGGCTGATTTTACAGTGCTTCAGTTCAATAGAAACAAATCAAAACTCTCTTTAGCTGTCAGGCATCTGAATATTCTTAACTGCGTCCCTGTATTTTATTACAAACAGGTGCATGATGTAACTGCATCACTAAAACTCAAATGGGATTTTCTTGGTGTGTGTGTGTGTGTGTGTGTGGGGGGGGGGGGTGTCGGGGGGGGTAAACAAGCTTACTCACGGTTTAGGCATTCATGAGAGCACTGCGCCACTGTTACAGTATGCAGAGAAGGACATCTCGCAGAAACAGCGGAAAAAGTCTGATAGCACGATGGTTACAATTAAGCGCGGGTTGTGCTTGAGAGGGAGAGCGGGCTCTGTTTTCTGTTAGGAGAGCTTCCAGAGAGGAGGAGAGGCAAGGCCAGAGTCCTCATCTGCTGTTTAACACCTGACACCCAAGGCCAAGCTGGGGGGGGGGGGGGGTTCAAACCGCACACTCACACACGGAAGGGAGGAGAACAAAAAAGGAACAAGCGCCCCATTCCTGTTTGTCTCGTTCCCTTATCAGAGAGAAACACCGAGACTAGGGGGGATCATTCTGCCGGGGTTATTGGCTACGAAGCTGGACACGGTGCATCCTGGGAGAGGGGGGAGAAGTGGGTGAGAGTGGGGCCTCCCGTGCGGTAAGAGGGCGGAGGTTGCACATGTGGGCCCTGGCCTCGGCTCGACACATCAAGAGCCTCGCAGCGAAAGCAGTACCGACACTGACCTCCCTGAGACCCAGCAACTGAAACAGCTCCTAACAAGGCATTAGCAGCACAGTAATGTGCTCCACCCACCCCCACCCCCCCCCCCCTCCCTCCCCCCACCACCTCCTTCTCCGGAGGCCCACAGCTGCGGAGGGGGGGGGGGGGGGGGGGGGGGGGGGCAGGGTGCAGGGCAGACCAAGGGGAATGTGATGCCTTTGCCCCAACCTCATGGGGGCAGCAGGAGGGGTTGGGGATTCAGGGGAGGGGGGCGTCACGTGAGGGCATTTCTTCTCAAAAACATTCATGGGGGGGGATAGTTTAGGGTTTCTAAGGTCCAGAGTTGAACCATAGTTGAATCGGATCCACGTGTACCAGCCTCGCATGCGAACGTGATACGATCAATCTCCAAATCATTACAAATTAGCACTCCCCGGCCCTCCGTAATATTATAATTACGATTGTGTAGTCGGGGAGCTTATTTTTGTCCTCTGAAAACCGTAGAGGTGTGTGTGTGTGCGCGCGTCTCGGTTGGCGTGCGCGCGCGTGCGTGCGAGCGTATGGCGGTCGTCTCCGCGCCACTCTGGCGTCTGGCGGAGAGAGCAGCCTCATCTGTTACCGGGCCGAGTCGGCCGGCCCTCCACGTGAAGGAGAACGACAGGGTGTCACCGCGGACGACAGTGATGGATGCGCCAAATTCCGTAGGCAACTTGGGCAATTGGACACATTAACAACAGGCACCTGCTTTCCCCCCGTACAAATCTATTAAAAGATAACAGCAATGGCGGATCCCGCTCTATTAGTAAATTATAGCTCTGTCTGCTCCATAAGGGTGGGCCTCCCTAGTGTTATAGCTAGTCTGACAGTGCCACCCAGTGGCCAGGTTTGGCACCGCGTGGAAATGCACCGAGCAAATGTGCTGACCCAAACGCAAACCCAAACCAAGTCTGATTCAAAAATATGTTTTGTTATATATAAACAAGACAGGATGAAGTTAATTTCCCACAATTGCTCAATTGCATACAGCTGAAAAGTTCATTCTCCTCCACTGCATTGCTTTTCAACATCCTCTTCCGAACGTGATACGAGACACATTGCTAAAGGTTTTTTTTTTATGGGAATCAATATACCAGTGTGGTTTGAGCTTACACACTGAGCATCTAGTACATTTAATAATCAGTCCAAAACGGCTCTGGGCACCTGATATTCCCTGAGAGAAAGCCATCACACGCAGGCAATCACAAGATAAACAGAACACGCCAGACACACAGGAACGGACATGCCATGTGAGCAAGGTGCAGGTCTACCATGACGAAACTGCCTGAGGCATGTCTTAATTGCTTTTGGGGGGGTTGGACATTCCCAACTAGGCCACAGTTGATGACTAGAATGATAACCTTAATCAGTTAACACATCAGCCCTGCACGTGTGTGTGTGTGTGTGTTTAGAGAGAACATTTCTCCATCTGTTAGTACATTGTTTGACAGTACAAGTCACGTATGTTAGTACAAGTTGTTTGACAAACTAGATCATAAATCTAGTCACCTCCAGGGATGACTGCGGCATACAGGTATTGGATGCAGACAATGTGGCCAACATTAAACTCATGAGTCATAAGTTATGACCCTCTCAAGGCCTCCGGTATAAAACTGTAGGACTAGAGCCACAACAGTCAACATGAGGCCATTAAGCAGTGACCACTTAGGGCTCAGGTATGGTGTCACGTAAAATTGCTGTGAGTAAATATTTCTGAGTGAGCTTTTGCAGGTGCAGGGCGAGTATAAAAAGGACGACACCAGTAAATACTTTTACAGCAGGCAATTTGTCAGGACGTGTAAATGTCTCCCATCCCCAACAGCGGTCAGAGTAGAATTTACAGTCTCCTGGAAAGTGACAATGCACAAAAAAAGACCACTTTTTACTCTCTCTTCTCTCTCAGACCACTAAAACCCTCCCATAAATCTTTGCTCATCCCCCCAGACGCCTGCTGTTGTCAGATATCACATCGTGACAATGCCTTCCGCCATCATAGTCTTGACAGAAATATGATATGTGAAACTGCAATGTCACATCACTTAACGTGATTTAGCCCACATCTGCCCGTACCATTTTAATCAATCAAAATTGTCACAGACTTTTTTTTTCATCCCATAGTAATGATTGTATGGTGGGATTCTTGAGTTGGGGTGATCTATAAGACTTACCTGGAACCCTGATTTATGAGGGCCGTCAGCTAATATACTGAAGAGGTCCTTCTGTGCAGTTCTTGCTGGGGTTTCTATCAAATTGCCAAATAAGTAGGGCAGTATTGCCTTCTGGGCAATGGAAGAGACACCACTCATGGAAAACCTCGGACTTTATGTGTGTTTGAACCCTATATATCGCTGCACTGTGCCACCCGACTAGGTCCCTCAGTATCTATAAATCTGTCAGATAATGGTTCCTACAGGTTCGGTTGAGTAGCCATCTAATTCAGAAACGTTTGATTCTGTTTAAGCAGCCTAAAGATGCAGGGGACATGTGGCCAACCGGATAATCGTGTTTGTGAACCACGTGCTTATATCTGAGAAGTGCACTTTTAACTTGTCCCACGTTCTACTGTAAATGTAGGTGATATACTGGATCCAAGTATGGCTTCCAGAGCACCATGGGTGGCATTACGATGAATACGTTCGGTGGTTCACGCCTAGTCGGACGACACATGAACTGTGACATACCTGTGACCACAATGGAGTGACTGGATCCACAGGCCAGCAGCTTCACCCTGCCAAGCTTCCCCAGGGAGAAGCCTCTCAGCTGGGCCTCCTCTGGGCCGACGTACCCCTGCACGTTCCGTCCGGTCTGGCCCAGCTCTCCACTGCCCCAGCACAGCAGGTCAAGGTCCACGCCTGGCTCACCCTGCGAAAACAACAGGCAAGGATTAAATCTACTTTTTTTTAAATGGTTAATGAAACCAGTTTTTTTTTTTTTTATTGTGCAAAGTGTTGACTGTTGCAAACATTCTCCCAGACAGCAAAGGTAGCGTGTGCACATTTTCTTTTCCATGTCACTGTGGTCCTAAACTAATCAGCAAACCAATAAGGAATGGGAAGGTCCTCCTGGGTTTCTAATGAACTGTGGCTCTGACGTGCATCACCAATATCTTCCACAACATGTTTATTTAGAATCTGCCCTGTGTGGTAATTAGAACCTGACCCTCAGGAAAATGCACATGAAACACACACACAGGCATGCAGACAACACACACACACACACAGGCAGACACACACACACACACACAAAGGCATGCAGACAAAAACACACAGGCAGACACACACACACAAACACAGACACACACTTCCCCTCTCTGAACAGCAATATTATCATCACGCTCCCAACCACTGAATATTGGATTTTTTTTCTTCTTTTCTGAAAGAGCGAACCAATAGATAACCTATTATAAAACTATAAGAGATCAATAGCTAATTTCTCTGCATTGATTACCGTTTGGACATTTAACATGCGCCCTGTGGCCACAATATTCATTCCGTGGACTTGGATCCCCACTAGCCCTCATGAGTATTAAATTATCGATTCAGGCAGAGGACTAAAAATGTCAAGCTGTTCATTAATCTTAATAAAGGACCAGAGTTGACCAATGCGCCCTCTCTCCTTAAGCGGTGAACCACTCCAACCAGGGGTACACAACGACAAAGACAGACTAATGAACTTAAACTCGAGGATGTGATTCCAGCGTCTGTCATTGATGAAGCAATCAAACTGCTCTGGGGCCCAGCGCGATACTGTGTTCATCCATCACTCGCGTACAGCTCGGCAGAAAGAAAGATGGAAGCTTTATGGCAACAATAAAAGCACACAAGCACGTTTGTTTTCATGCGTGACTCTTTTCTGAAAAAGGCGACCTCGTGTCACGGAGTTTAATGATGTCCACAGAGAGAGAGAGAAGCAGAGATTCTGCTCTGATACAGGGTATGACTTGTGTGAAATCAACTGTGGGTGGTACGCTCATGCTTTGTCTGTCAAGCAGTGGTGGGACTCTTTGATGTTTGGTGGCGGTTTTATAGCGCTGCGATAGTGATTGACAGTTTGGCTCACCCCTTGTGGAGACCAAAAAGCTCTGTTACCCCTGACAACAGTTCACAACCTTGCCATACTGGTAGACAAGTTGACATCAAAGCGTCCCGCATGTGGAATGTAAGATAATTCTGTGGTTGTAGTTGAGCTGAATGCAATTCCACTTTGCTGTTGATCAACCACTTAATACAGCAGAGGGCACTGTTTCTCCTTGTCCGGAAACACTAAGATGATCATCTCAGTGGATTCATTCCCTTTACGCATCCAGACTATTGTGTCCATCTATATACCATTTAAAATATTGAGGTTGTACGCATCAGTCAAAGCTTTTAGAGACAACAAACAAAATGATAACACATCAAAATCTGCATGGACTCTGCATTGTTAACACGTTCTCACTTTAACTCACTATTTTGTCTTCCTGTCGTGTACATCACAAAAGGAACACAGGGACAAGTGAACACGCGACAAGTAACAGTCCAGATTCATTGCCTTTGCTTTCTAACATAAGTTAATTGAATCTGCCTTCCCTGTACAGGTTGGCTGGAACAGATGACTTTGTTACCAGGGTTCTCGATTGTTGTACTCCAATGAGGCCTCTAAACAGAAACAGGAGACTACAGACAGACAGAACCATGCCCATTACACATGCACACCCCACCGTGAATTATTCAGGGGAGCAAATCTAGATTTGTAGAGTTGAGACCTCACAACCCTGCCGAAACAGACCACCCCACACATCCTTGTTAAGTTGGACAGGAAGTTGGAGGATGTACTTAGTCGATCACAGTACCGCTTAATTTATTTAGCTGATAAATTACTTTGATTTCAATTACTTGTATGTGTTACAGGTTCATTGTCATGGTGACATATTTCTTTTTCAGCCCTTTTGAATGGATTGATACACATCCACACTTGCGAGTAAATCACCTACACGACCCTCGTGAAAAAAGCTTTTAGCAAATACAATGCGAGTGAACTGGGGTTTAAACTGACCTGGGAAGATGACATCATACAATCTTTCCTTCTCTTCCTCTTGTGTGTTTTGGTAAGTGCTAGGTCACCCTGTTGTGACTTCTCTTTTACTTTAGGACTGTCAGTTGTGATTCAGTTGACCATGACATCAACAGAAACACTCCTCCCACTCGCGCTCGGCACTCACTGCCAAGGCAACACTGCCTAGTTACCACTGCATGGGTGATAACACACTGTAATTCCAACCCAGACAACATAATGTTTAAGAAAACACAGTAACACTGCCACCCAGTGTAGAAAATCCTGCATGTAATAAATAGCCTACAGTGTGCTCCATGCATCTCTCTCTCAGTCTCTCTCAGTCTCAGTCTCTCTTTCAGTCTCAGTCTCTCTTTCAGTCTCTCTCTCAGTCTCTCTTTCAGTCTCTCTCTCAGTCTCTCTCTCAGTCTCTCTCTCAGTCTCTCTCAGTCTCTTTAAGTCTCTCTCAGTCTCTTTCAGTCTCTTTCAGACTCTCAGTCTCTCTCAGTCTCTTTCAGTCTCAGTTTCAGTGTGATCATGCCTTTCATTTCAGTAATGACTTGTTAATGCAGAACCATAATCACCTTTGATACAGTTCTCGAGGGTCTCTCCCTCTCCCTCTCCCTCTCCCTCTCCCTCGTTTACTGCATAACTTTTTCATGACAAGGATTCTAACTTCACCTTAGTAATGAGTTGGCAACAATGGTTAGGAGAAAAGTGTCTGCTAAATGAATAAAATGTGAATGTATTATTACATATTCTGGATATATCTCACCCTTCTGTGTCCATTTCACCAGGATGTTGTGGCGCCACAGGAGCGAATGTTCTCAGCCTCACTAACTGAATGTCCTCAGGCCCATGTTTCGTCAATAGTCAATATCAATTGAGGTTATAGCTACGCCTCCCACATCCATTTAGACAATAAACGTACAGAACCCACATTATTACACATTCGGATACCTTCCTGAATCTATTTCACCCACATGTTGAGGGGTGTTACGGCCACATGTGTTGTGTTCTTTGTTTGTCACCTCCCTTCCCTTTTCTGTAGCTCCGCCCAGGTTGTGTTCCCCATGATTACCAGATGAGATGCACCTGGCCAGGTGATCAAGCAGCAGATAAAGACTCCAGTTTCCTGCTGCATGAGAGAGGCTTCTAGCTTGGGGACTGCTGGTCTTGCTGCCTCTTAGCCTGGGAGTTTGTTGTGCTGCTATGTTTGTCTTATAGTTGTGAAATGATGTATCAATAAATCACATGGATTTGGTACTTTTAAAGGTGTTCTTAGTAGTTGTTTTGGGTCAGTGGCGGAATGTTTGTTCGCCCCATAGGGCCACTAAAGTTGGGGCGTAACAAGGGGGCACAAGAGTAGCTTTCTCAGGTTCACTAGTTAACTAGATGATACTAATTGACAAGGTGCGCCACGTGGATAATTATGATAATTATTGATGAGCCAGAGTGTGGATAATGTGATTCTCTGTGACATGTATCGTTTTTCATAGGCACTTAAACTTTTATGCAATACAGAAAAATATCCATTTTATTAAATGTTTTCAATGTTTTTTATTGAAAATAATCGTCCAACACCAAACCGAGCTCAAAGCTTAGAAACCAGCACAACAGAATTGTTAACCTTCACAATAAAGACATATCTCAAAAAGTCAACTCGCAAAAAGTCACACAACATAGATTGTCCACGCTGTCAATCACGTTTCCTCTTCCATGGCAACAGCCACACTGTTATCACGATCACAGTTGTTGTTACTATCACCGACATGGTAGGGGAGAGGACCCTGCACTGTGAGTGCCACGTCTGGGTTATCACCAGGCTCAGCTGGGTGGGCCTGTGCCCTTTGTCCAGGCCTGCTGAATCTCTGGATGCCCAAAACTAACAGAACCACCGACAGTGCCACCACTCCCACCTGGTAGATGAGGGAAAGGGACACCTTGGTCTGCAGCTGGTAGGCTGCCAAGGTCCGGCGGTATAGACGTCCTTTCACCTCCTCTACAGCCTCACAAGTGTAGATCCCAGCATTAGCCTTGGTGGCATCCAGGATATAAATCCCACTGTTGTGGACAAGGTGCTTGGCACTTAGCTGGAGAGGTTTCCCAGAAAAGTGCCAGTGTACTTGTGCCAGGTTGGAGTCAGACTGGCATGGCAAATAGACTATGTCTCCTGAAGAGAAAGCGTGGTTGGTGAGGCCCAAGTAGACTGCAACACAAAAACGGATGTGGAGAGGGGTGAGAAAGGGCCATTTTGGTCATGTCTGATGTATTTGGTTGAATAATTCCATGGGATTTCATTTACCGGAACATTTACCTGATACAGGACACATAGAGCCATCACCAGACTCTAGACTTTGAATCATGTTCCTGAAAAGGAAAGATCATATTTGAGGAAAAATAAGCAATGCCACTTGCTTCCTTATACGTATTCTTAATGGTCACTTGATTTCCCATTGACAGAAAGATAAACTGAGTGAGAAATTGGTCCTGAATATCCAGGGTGACAGAAATGTATTGGCATTGTTATGCTGTTATCTGCCATAGGAATTTGAGCATGTGCAGAAGTTTACATGCTGTAGGCCAGAGGCACAGGAGAGCAGCTCGCCGTGCTTGTGTCCCACCCACAGTAGGGATCTCTCGCCAGGACACAGTCAACGCAGGAATCGTAGCGGCCGCAGTCTCTCAGAGGCATCTGAACTACTCCAGAATCTGAGCCAGCGAATAACTGCCCCTGTGACAGAACATAATACAAATATAATAATATAATCAAATCTAATTGCAGAAACACAGGAAGAAAACAAGGCGTAAGCGTGAACTATTGTTAGCATTTGTATACTGTGTTGGAAGACAGGCGCAGAACTTTGACAGGTTCTGGAGTCTGGAACACCTGGACCTCCTTCACAATGACTGGGTCACCTGCATAATTCACCGCTTTAAGGATTTTTCCGTCATCTGCCAAGACAACACGTATTCCTAAATCTAAAAGGAAGTTGAACTTGACATGATGAATGGCAAAATGTGTGAAGCCCATCGAACTGACCGTCTAACTTAGTCAATTGTGAGGGCTTGTTTGGCTGGCTGTATGATGTACCTGTTCCAATGAACATCACATTGTGCAACCTTCCATCCACAGCTTCTACAATGTCCACTACAATCTTAGAAAACGTAGCCCCTCTTTTCAGAACCAGTGGACCTGATGTTAGCAGTGGTATTGGATCCACCATGAGAGGTCGGTCTTGTGCAAATAGTAATGTGCTGTCTGGGAGCGTCTGGGAGCTCTCTATTCCCATGTCCCTCGCCACATTGTTGATACACTTCAAAAACACAACAATTTAGTATACAGGTGTGAACTAGAACAGAATATGAAGTCAAAAACTCAATGCCACATCTACCATCTTAGTTGAGGAGTTTGGTTACATTAACATGTATCTATTTTATATATTACGGTAATTAATGTTGGATAAGTCAGTACAACACATGACCTTTTTGACCCCTTTCCCCCCTTGTACTTAGACAAACTTCAAGTTGGTAAGAGGAACACGTACCGCTCCAGGTCTGGGGACAGGCTCCTCCTCGCCGGGCCCTCCCTGCCCATCCTTTGGAGTCCAGTAACCACCTTGGCTGAACACGAGTCCAACGTCAGAAACACTGAAGGCACACACTGAGGATACTTCTGAGAAGGCCCTTCAACAGAAATACCAAGTCATGTTCTCAAGCTAACTGTGATGGATCCGAAATAATAAGTACACATGATATATGTTACCGTTTATTGTCGAAATGCTTGACTTACGATTGTGGAGTGAAGACTGCGTAAAAGATGCTCTTCCTCCAGTTCTTGTCTCGAAGGAGGAAGACGTCCTGGACTATGGCAGGCAGACTGGACCCAGAAGGCAGAGGACAGTCAAGACGAGCCTTCAGGAAACTTGTCCATTTCCCCTGTAAGGTCCGCTGACCACCCGTGTCCCCCTAGAATTCAACCACTCAAAGTTAGATCTGCTTGATAAGGGAAAAAACTACTGTTGTGCTTATGCCATGTGATCTTATAGTGCACATGCAGCTGGCCCTGCATACAAACTGAACAGGCACTGCAGGATATATTGTATTTAAGGCGATGTTGAAGATTCCAAAAGTCATGTTGTATGAGCATACCTTGCAGACTCTTGCTACCCGTGATACTCTCACTTTGCCAGGGAAGTCTATATCTATGGCCTCCTCGGTGAAAAAGAGATAGATTTTGTCATCGTCGCCCTCAGCGTTTTTGACACTCTCTGGGACAACCAGCATTTGTACCATTTTTGGTTCTGAAATGACAAACTGGAACTAGGAACTAGAGGTGATACTTGTTAAAGCTTCCATCACAACTGCTCTGAGAAAAAGGATGAAATGATACGACAAAACTTAACCACAATATATTGCTGGATTGGTTGAGGGGAATACTTTCCGAGTACTGTGTTAGATCATAGATCTGGTTTGAAGATCTTACCGTTCAGCCAGGTGTTCCTCAATTCGGTCCTCAGTGGGTTAGAAGAGAAGCGTTGGAAAACAGTCTCAGTTCCCAAAAAGTTGGTGGGGGATGCAGAGTACAGATCGGGCCCTGAAAAAGCAACATTTTAGTCACAACAATAACAATTATAAAGTGATTTTTTTTGTCTGCAACACCCTAAATGTTTGTAACCTCAATCAGCACCCCTTCTTAATGTATCTTTGTCCGAGGTAGCATAGATGGTAAAAGGCTGGATGGTGCTCACCTAGCATGACAGAGGAATGTCTTTCAAAGGGATTGTAAGGGATTCTCCCTCTTCCCTCCTGCCACTGCCCTTCCAATTCCAGATGGCCATCGACAAAAGTCTAAAGAAGACACCACACACATTGGTTGCACACTTACAAAGGCCCCTAGATGGAGACAAACACCCTAATTGTATCATTATGAGACAGTTAACAATGGGACTAATTAGGTCAGTAGTCTATCATCAGTGTAAACACTTACCATGTTATCACAAATTGGGTAAAATGCATTTGTCCCACAGACAAACATTCTGCCATCATCCAACCTTTCCAGTGTCTTGACATAGTTCCGGCACTCAATCTAAAGAAGATTTCCGTAATCGAGTTTTAAGTGAGGAGAATAATTGGTCTCACTACATTATTCAAAGATTCACTCCGATTTTGATCGGGGTAAGCATGATTTCACTGCCTCAGTTTACACTGACAATGTGTTATTTCAATAGTGTATTCACCTACCTCAGCACTCTTTCCTTTATTGGTGCACTTTGTTTGTTGCGTTGAAGAAACCTTCCAGTACACCTGCACCACCAGAAAACGTTGTTCACACAACACAAACAATCCATACCTCCAGTAGATTCATTTCTAAATTGTCATGTTGGATGGTGTTTCTTACCACTGCCTTTAGTTGTGATACATTGCTCATATCAAGGGCATAAACAGCTTCACGAGCACCAAGGAACAGTAAACCCAGGTCTTCTCTCAGCAGTATGGTTGTATAGTTGAAGACATTATTCTCTTGAAATGTCTTCAAATCATCTGAACAAAGACACATGAAGCAACAGTTATGGATAGCACATAGATGGATAACAAATAGATATTCAGCTAATCTGATTTGTCTGTGTGTAAAAAGTTTACTCTGGTAGGGAATAATCTTCCGAGGAACACTGGTGGTTAGTGCCTTCACCTCAGACGGCACCAGGGGAAGGATGAGACTGATGAAAAGCCAGACAGTGGTGAACAGAGACATGCTAAATTTGTTGATCCTGGTCAAACACAAATAACATGCTTTCAGTGGAAGGCTAGCAGTTAACTGAACTACAACTCAATCACAATTATATGTGTAAGAAACATAGCAGTCCTATTATATAATACTGTATGGCACTTCCTTGCCTAATTAAATGTCACAGCATAATTGTACTTTGTGACATCACACTAGAACTATTTTTCCAGAATCACTATTTGAATCGAAACATTCTTACCTTTTTTAGAGTTATTTATATCAAAGAACTTATATTGACTTGCTTCCATATTCTTTGTTAGGGCTGCGCTTTACCATCGCCATCTGGTGGTTTACTGTGAGAACTGCACTTGTAATTTATGGCGCTGTCGAAACACTGCATTAAATGAATGCTGACCACAAGATGTCACTGTGCTCTTCCTTTTCCATCATCTTCATCAGTAAGAAAGCCCTAAAACTTCCCATCACCTCCTCTCTATCCAACACTGGTACCCCAGATTCCTACCCCCTGCTCTGCACTGGTCCCAGATTCCTACCCCCTGCTCTGCACTGGTCCCAGATACCTACCCCCTGTTCTGCACTGGTCCCAGATTCCTACCCCCTGCTCTGCACTGGTCCCAGATTCCTACCCCCTGTTCTGCACTGGTCCCAGATTCATACCCCCTGTTCTGCACTGGTCCCAGATTCCTACCCCCTGCTCTGCACTGGTCCCAGATTCCTACCCCCTGCTCTGCACTGGTCCCAGATTCCTACCCCCTGCTCTGCACTGGTCCCAGATTCCTACCCCCTGTTCTGCACTGGTCCCAGATTCCCACCCCATTCTCTGCATTCATCACGCAGACTATCACTGACGTTAGAGGGCAGTATAGGCTTGTTGTGATTTCAATCAGTGATGTGATTATTCTGCAGTAGAGCGCTAGTTAGTTCATCAGTAATATTTGTGGCTAGACTGATGTGTAAATAATAGCCAAAGTATACTTAAAAGCCAGAAATGTATATGAAAATTTGGAGCAAGTTCATTACCTGTTGATGTCTTTCCTGTTGTACTGATAAATGCTGATTTTAAGCACTAAATACTGTAAGCAATCATTTCATATCAATGTTTTAATTGACAATATCATCTTCAAAGTATGTCTAACACACTATATTTGAGAAGATGATTAAAATGCAACAAAATGATCAATGTTGGGGTGTCATATTCATAAGGAATGTCCGATATAATTTGATATAGAACATAATCTTTAATTTCATGTACAGTTTGCTCAAAGCAGCACAGTCTGCAGTCCCTGCCTCGAAAACAAGACCCACAGGGCACCATTTGGCAAATACAGTTTCTCTACACAGCTTTATGTTTGCAGCCTTCACTTGACTGACCTGCCCCTTACAACAATATACACATCTTGACCTGCACACACACTTTTGTTCACTTCAACAAAATGGCAGAAAGAAAAAACAACTTACAAGAGTGATACATTCACATATTTTTTCTTCAGAAATCGACATGTTTTGTCTTCTCCGGAAAAGAGACCCAAACAGTAAGAACACAAAGTTTAGCACAAAATCATATACATTTCATACACACATGCAAGTTTGAACAGTAGCAGAGGACATGTGTTTTTAAGCACAGGACACACAGATGGAACATACAGTAGATACAGTCGATGGACTTTTCTTTTGAACAAAGCAAGAGACATGTCAGCTGATTGAAAAAGCACGTTATATTCAATCCATCAGTCCACCAATTACAGCTTTGATATGTACAGTATTTACACACACACTGCCACATACACACAATCACAAACACACACACACAGACAAACTCTGTCTTTCCGTTCCAGTCTGGTTCTCCCTCATCCACACAAACACACACACACACACATACTCACACACTACCCAATAACATTCCAAATGAACAGGTAACACTCATTTCCATGGCAACACTGCCACAGCGACTCAGGTTTTCAAACTTTCTCTAATCAACCCTTAGTTCATTCATTATGCTGTTGAACGTATAGCACAGTACTGCTGATGTGGCAACAGTGGTCGATAGCTTCAATCTGACTCCAGCTATTTCTAACTCCTTCCCTGCAACACTTTCAACAGTACTTGAAGGATCAGTGTTCCACATGACTAGTGCATCAATTAAATGACCCAGCAAACGCAATTTTCAGGATCCAAGAAAATGTAACGTTGAAACACACACAACTCTGCACTCATGTTCTCCTTGTTGGAAACCAGATCTAAGTTATAGGGGCTGGACAGCAACATTTACATTTAGTCATTTAGCAGACGCTCTTATCCAGACTTACAGTAAGTACAGGGACATTCCCCCGAGGCAAGTAGGGTGAAGTGCCTTGCCCGAGGACACAACGTCATTTTGCACGGCCGGGAATCGAACTGGCAACCTTCAGATTACTAGCCCGACTCCCTCACCGCTCAGCCACCTGACTCCCTGGACAGCAACACATAGGCAGTAACAATAATCTACTTTCACATACTCTACACACAGAGGACAGCGGGAGAGTTACACTGGCCAAAGCCAACAACATTACTGTATCAACGCCAGGGACACAATCCTGTGTAAGGAAGCATGAAATCCCTTGACAGTCTCTCGGTTGCCCTGGAAATGAACTTCAGAGTGTCAATCAAAAACATAGGTGACATATTGGAACACTTTAGGGACACTATCCAGAGTAATTTTAAAGTTTGGTTTCAGCCAATAGTAAGAAGAAAGTTTCAAATACACCAACACAAATGGTTTACTTCCTATCAACTTCCTGTCCATTTCCTGTCCACTTCCTGTCTCCTCGTTTCCACCCAGCCTCTAGGTGAGTATAGGGTCACAACTCCAGAGAAAGAGAGGCACATAAAAAGAAAGAAAGGCCATTCAGTATTTAAAGAAGGAAGCAGCATGATGACGCGTCAGTATTCCAGTCACTGGCACAAGCCACACGCTCCAGGACACGGGTGCTGAGTCACTCACCTCAACTCAAACCCAGCTCTCATCGGCGACGACGCACATCCAACCACACATCGGAAAACACAGGCGAAGGAATCAGACACTCAAATTCGACTTCCAAACAAAGTGACGAATGAGAACAGCGGCAAGTGTGATTTACTTTGAATAAACGAAACACCTTAAGACTTCGAAGAACCGATACATTTAGTTTTCACACATCGTACGACAACACATATTTTGCTATGGCCTTTTTATTCGTGGGCGGGGGATTGGTGCAAAGGGCTTGGGGCTCCACATGTGTCAGTCTGAGTTGATTGTGAAACGAGTTCAATAGCTCAATAACTTCAGCAAAAGCTTTTAAATACAAATAAACAACTTAATGCACGCATTGACAGTTTACTACCTGCTTGTCTGCCTATCAGTCTCTCTGTCTCTCTCTCTCCCTGTCTTTCTCTCAGTGTCTCTCTCTCTCCCTTTCTGTCACCCGTATGGCTGTGTGTGCATGCGCTTGTGTGTGTGTGTGTTTGAGTCTGAGGTGTCTGGTGTCCGTGTGTGTGTGTGTGTTTGGGGGGCCTGCCAGCTGTGTTCCAGTTGTGGAGTCTCTCCAGTCCTACTGATCATCTGTCCCACCCACCCACCCACCCTCCCCCACCCACCCTGCCCCTCTCCCCCAGCAGGCTAGCTGGGCTCATTACAGCTTGTTTACGTCTCGCCCCTCCATCTGGTTTGGCTCGAATAAGACCCGTGTCAATGTGCACAGCTCCAACCACCCGCAGTCACTCAACACTCGAGCTATCTGTTGATGTGATGCTCACACAGTTCAACACGGCCTACAGCAGTCTCTCTCTATACATTTGCACCTTGCCACTGACGATATGGAGTTATTCTCATCGTGTACAACCACTATACAACTACATAATATAGAGGGACATGTTTTGGTAGTATTGAGCTGTCCTCAAGTGATACATTTACTAAATAAATGACTTGTTTGTTAGAGCTTGTCTTCCAGTCCCCCACGATAGGTGAGGACAGAAAAGAGAAAATCATATTTCTGACCGATACTGCTTTATGAAGAACGATTATTTTCAATATGACTGAACTATACCCTTTCCCAGAGCACGGAAGCTACAAATCAAATCTCAGTCTTGTTATCTCAGAAAACTGCACACGACACAACTGATCCAGGCCCTTTGCACCACCCTTCCATCCTCCCCAGGCTTGGTCCGGGTCTTGCCCAGACGAGGAGAGCCACGCCCGGGCTACATGAGGACGTTGGAGCGGGTGTCGGGCAGACGGAGAGCCACCAGGCCTCCGCACACCAGCACGGAGGAGGCCATGAGGATGGGGATGGCCTTGGTGATGCCCACCAGAGAGCCAAAGATCAGGTTCCCCAGCACGGCCGCCAGCTTACACAGGGCGTTACAGAAGCCAAACCCTGTCCCTCTGGCAGAGAGAGAGAGACAGAGAGAGAGAGACAGAGAGAGAGACAGAGAGAGAGACAGAGAGAGAGAGAGAGAGAGAGAGAGAGAGAGAGAGAGAGAGACAGAGAGAGAGAGAGACAGACAGACAGACAGACAGACAGACAGACAGACAGACAGACAGACAGAGAGAGAGAGAGAGAGAGAGAGAGAGAGAGAGAGAGAGAGAGAGAGAGAGAGAGAGACAGACAGACAGACATAGAGACAGAGAGACAGAGAGAGAGAGAGAGACAGAGACAGAGAGAGAGACAGAGAGAGAGACAGAGAGAGAGACAGAGAGAGAGACAGAGAGAGAGACAGACAGACAGAGAGAGAGAGACAGACAGACAGACAGACAGACAGACAGAGAGAGAGAGAGAGAGAGAGAGAGAGAGTGAAGTGAGGGAGATAAAGAGAACAGGATGAGGAAAGTAACTTTAGGTTGCATGCATAAGTGTGTGTGTGTGCGTGCGGGCACACATGCATGTTACTGTGTGTGTGTGTGTGTGTGTGTGCGTTGCTTTCCTGAACCAACCTCCTGTCTGTAGGATAGGACTCGGTGGTGACCACATCTAGAGAGTTCCAGGCTGAGATACTCAGACCGTTATAAAGGCACAGCATGAAGATCATCATGGACTCACTGGTGCCGAACCACAGAAAGAAACAGCTGATCCCTGACAGGATCATGGAGCCCCCTACACACACACACACACACACGTTAGAAAAACCAACCCCTAAGAAACTTCTTCAAATGAATCATACGGTAGTCAATTCTTTCACACCTAACATGGACAAACGTCCAATCTTATCCATGAGCAGAGCTGAGACGATGTTGCCGGGCAGAACAGCCAGCGTCCCCAGGAAGTTGATGAAGTAGACCCAGTAGGCGCTGTAGTCATCGTCGAACGTCATCTGACAGCCCGTCTTGTTGTGTGTGAAGGTACTGTTGATCACCTCCGTTCCATCAATCAACTTGGAGTCATCAATATCTGCCACCCAAAAGCGACAAGTGCCACATCTTAGACAGGACTATAATAGAGATTGTTATGTAGCTAAAGCTAGCCAGTGCCTATACGGTGTGTTGCTATGCACGGTAAACACACTGTCCTTAGGGTTAGCATTTGTCTTTGTTGATGCTGCCTCGTGGTTTGGCCTCACCCGTGTTGAAGAACAACGTTTCGATGAAGGTGCAGTTCCGGAAGATGGACCCCACGGACGTGACGTCGTCAAAGTAGCAGTTGCGGAACGTGGAGTCAATGAAGGTGACTGACCTCAGCTTCATATTGAGGAACCTGGTGTGGAACCATGTATGTTAACAATGATACAGGTGGTTGGGTTTTGGTGGTCACACTACATCATACACTTGTGAGTTCTACTTCACCAAATGTTTTATAAACATTTTAAAGGACTGGTCACACTTGACCTACTTTAACATTTCACGCTGCTATGATTTCTGAATTCCAACCCAGGGCTAGAGTACACGGACGGAACAAGCCTTTTGAAATAGGCAATAACAATTCGAATCGATCGCACATCAGGACGGGTGTGCTCTACCTGTCGTTTACAAAGAGCCCGTTGGAGTGGATCTGGTTCTCCAGGGTGAAGTTGAAGGTGAAGTCCTCGATGTGCTCGTTGCTGTGGGTCTTCACCTTGGAGGCGTAGTCGTCCGCCTGCAGGTGCTTGATGACGTCAGGAAACCACACGGACAGGCCGTAGTACCTGGAGGAAGAAGAGTGTCACCCTGTCACCCTGTCACCCTGTCACCCTGTCACCCTGTCACCCTGTCACACTGTCACCCTGTCACCCTGTCACCCTGTCACCCTGTCACACTGTCACCCTGTCACCCTGTCACCCTGTCACCCTGTCACCCTGTCAGGCAGGCAGGCAGGCAGGCAGGCTGACAGACAGACCCTGTCATAGCATTAATGCTGTTCTGGCAGGACTCTCTGTACTGGTCTCCTGGTTCCCTATCATCCTGCCTGCGCTCCATCCTCGCCTGCGCATGCTGAGGCACCAATAGAGCTGTATTGATCGATCTCCCCCCTCAGGCCCAGAACACCAGCTCTGCACTACTGAGGGGAGGTGACAGGGAGGCACAGCAGCCGCGAGCCCCAAAAAACCCTCGCTCAACTTCAGGACCAAACGAGTCGGCCTGCCGCGGCCTGCGGCCCTTCGGCCCTTCGGCAGCAAGGGGGGAGGTCGAGTTACGGAGGTGTGTGTGTGTGTGTGTGTGTGTGTGAGAAGCTCACCCAAAGGACAACGTGAACCACACGATAGCCAGCCTCATGCTGCTCTCCCGGAGGGGGTAGTTGAAACATTTCATGAGGTTCAGCCAGATCTGTGTGAGGAGATAAGAAATAACGCTCGTCCCTTAGTGTGTGTGTGTGTGTGTGTGTGTGTGGTTGGTCGTGGTCCGGTCTGGCCCGTCCGCTAGCCCGGCAGGAGGAGAGGCGGCCGGGAGTAGAACTCACCCCTTTGATCTCAGTCTTGCACCTGAAGAAAACCTTGGACACTGGATTGGCAGTCTCAGACTCCATCTCCACAAGCTCATCCATCTGCTTGGGAATCTTAATTCTGTTCACCTGGCCATAAAGGAGAAGTGGGGGAGTTCAGTGACAACATTCTCGTGTCTCGTGGTTAGTATGTTTTCTCTTGTTCTGGACTTGTTCTTGCTGATTCCCATTTGAATTGAATTTGGAACTCTCTCTGCAGAGCTCTAAGCAACGTTTCCAACTGAAAGGGACCGA